>NC_092520.1:182297103-182404603 GCF_037038585.1 Patagioenas fasciata
GGTATACCTCTTGGATTTTTTTTTGTGTTTTATGTAGGTTGCTGACACTGTGGCTGCAGTTTACACACAAGATGCCAACCGAACACTAATATTTGGAGGAGCATTTGGAAACATACAGTTCCTCACCCAGGATGCCTTTCAAAGCTGGCTTAGAACTGACTGAATTACAGAATATGACTGTTCCTGAAGATGATAACACCAGCAATGATTCAAATGATTTCACAGAGGTGGAAAATGGCCAGATGAATAGGTGAGTATTTTTCCACTGACGCTGCCTGTGCTAAGAAACACATTGTTTAAAAACAGCATTCTAATTTTCAGTATATGTCTTGAATTATTCATTACCAAGTCATGCTCCATTTGAAGATGCAATTTGAATTTCATATGTGACATCTGTTGGGCATAGTCTGCAACAGCAGATAAAGCAAACAGTGGCAATTTATTCATCGTTTCGAATCCTTCAAATTAGTCTAATAAAATGCACAAACATATAATGTAGCAAAAAGCCAACATTTTCAAGTGTTTGCTTGCACACAGCAAATAACTAATAATAATTAATACAATTAGACCAATGACAAATCTCTTTGTTGACCTTTGATCTCAGATATAACAATTTTAACCTGCCTGGCCCCCTCCAAACACCCAAGCTCATGGGGATTTATAGCTGATGTTGTTGGCAGCAAAGTAAACTGGGCAATGGCTGTCCTTCCCCAAAGCAGGAATGGCAAGAAGCCAGTAAAACAGAGACATATACCGAAGTCATGTCAAGTTTGAAAAAATGCACCTATTTATCCATATTGGGGAAAATCATTATGTTTGTTCGAATTAGCATGTGGACTTTCCTCCAAGCTGTACAGTCATTTCAAAGAGCAGCCTGTTCCACCTGAAAGTGGTTCTTCAAGCTTCCCTGCCAGCCTCCAACAGGTACTCAGCGTCCTGTTTACAGCAAAGACCTGCTGATGGACCCTGTTTGGGTTTTGTGAGCTGTAAAACAAGATGTTTTTTGATCAAACTTCCTGTTCAAATATTGCAAATTGAGGAGAAGCACACTGGCCAGTTGGTGCCAGCACAGGGAACCAGCCCTGCCTGGCACTGGTGCTGCTGGGAATCCTCTGCCAGCACATTATCCTGCCCAGTTGTAGCTGGATCGCTGTGGCCACCTCTGTATATATGGTCTTTTAAAAACCTCTTCCCTTGCCCTTTCTTCCTTTTGGCAGCAGCTTTTCTGGCTGCCCAGAGAAACCCACTTTCTAGTGTAAAAACAAAATTAAAAGCTGTTTTTTCCCTAGTGAGGGTAGAGACACGTGGTCGTGTTGGTGGACAGGGAGCTTGGTGGTGGGTATGGGAATAAGCACCCAGCATTGGCCATACATACCACGCATGTAGCAAAAACAACCAGATGCACCCCAGGACCAAGCAGGGGGCCCTGGCTGTTGGCACGGGCGAGCTCCCCCCACCGTCAGGAGAGTGCCAGCCTGTGCCCCCCCCACCACACACCTGGGGAAGTCCTGAGGCGGTCACCAGCTGCACCATGTAGCTGTGAGACCACAGCACAGCTGCACTGGTGAAGATTAGAGCTGGTCAGGAATTTTCTGATGCAACTGCTTTGATGGAAAGTGCCAAAATGAAAAGCAAATCACTTGTGTAAAAAAAAAAAAAAAAAATATATATATATATATATATATATGTATATATGTATATATATATAATATAAAATAAAACCCTCCAACTTTGCCAGAACAAAACAGTTCTAGTATGAACCTGCTTCCTTCCTTGCTGGCTCACTTGGTAAGACCAGGAGCCCTGGGGCTGACAGTGGTAAACTGACTCCCTGGAGCCTGCTGAGGATTTATGTCCTTGAGAGGAGAAGGAGTGGCTGTACAATGCTTTGGGTGCTGTCACCAGTAACTGTTACAGGGAAAAAACTTGTTAACGCCTCGTCTTTCAGTGAATGTTTGTGGAGGGTGGTGAAAGAGGGTGCCCTCTGCGCCTGCACCTTGTGCTTTGTGGAGTTACAGGCTAGTAAGCGTGGCAAAGTCTGGGTCACATCCAGACTGCCTGCTAAAGGAAGAAGCAGCATGGGGTGAGGAATGAGTGTCAGAAACTTAGAGGCTGACTTTCTGATCACTGTTCTGGCTCTTAAGGCAGATGAACACATTCCACAATTTCCTTTTCCCTTCTGGATAACTTTTTTCCCCTGCAGAGCACCATTTGCTTGTAGGATGTAACCCATTATGGTTGTCTATTATCCCTCTGCTGGGGTGCTTGCAGCACAGCTACTGACTCATTCATCCCATACATGAGTATTTTCCCTGTATATCGCAGTGTGTTCATGTTTCCCTCCATGTCTAAAACAAGAGTTTCAAGGCAGCTCATGCCAACTGCAGTTTCCAGCGCAGCAGCACGTTGGCACTGGTGCAGCCCCGTCAATGTCCCCTGGGGCTGGGACTGTGGCTGAGCCACCCGTGGCCACCATGGCCACTGCCCTGGGCAAGCACCTCCATGCCAACATGGGTGACAAGCCAGCCAGCAGACCCTGATCTGCACCTCACACCAAACACCTCACGAAAAGATGTGGTTATTCCCTTCCTATGACTATTTTGGCAAATGCCCCATCTCCATGGGACAAGAGATTAATGGGTATATGGAAGAAACAATATTGTGTTGCCTGGCACACGGTGCAAGGCCCTGTGAAACTCCAAAGTCCATCAAAATCAGTGGGACTTTTTCTGTTGGTTTCACGTGAGCTTTAGATTAGATCTGTAATTTTCAACTATTTTTTGTTGTTTTGACCTGGTGGTTTTGCACTTTGTATTTCATTTTAAACCTTTTTTTCTCCCAGTGCATAATTTTTCAAGCCCTCTGTAGGGCAGAGTTTTTAAGGGTCTTGTGGGGGAGGTAGATCAAGTACATCAGGAAGAAGCTCATTCCAGGTCTGGTTTTAAACCCTAAATATTTATTGATCTTGGAAAAGAGTTCTCTAGTTTACTTTGGATTTCCAGCCTTTTCTAGGCCTAAATATGAATTTATATATGCAGTCATATGTAGGGAGGGGATGTTGTTTGGAAAGGGATATACTGGGAGGGAGGTTTTATTTCTACACATATGTTGAATTTCTTCTGGGCATGTCAATAAAGAGGTTTGCATGGCTATAAAACTGTCATCTCTGCACATAACTCTAAACCTGTATTTAAGTGACGTACTCCTTAGCTGTAACGACAATGATGCTCTCAGGAAGCTGGTGGCTGAATGCCTGTCTTGGTTTACAGCTACTAGTAAGTTATCAGCAGCCCTTGGTTGGTTAACAATGCTGTTACTAGCTATACCCAGATCTGGTCCAAGTTTCATAGTGTAAGCCAGACTAAGGTTTCTTCTGTATTTCTAGTTCCTGCCTGCCCTGGAAATTTTTGCTGTTGCTCAAGCTAGAGCTGAGTTTAAGAAGCTGCCTAAGGATAAAGTTCTGCCATCTTGGCAAAACTAGCTTTTCTTAACAAATGTTTAAGTCATTGTCAAATATCACTTTCATTTAATTCATTTTAAACATACCTGAGATGACTAAAATGATTTTGGCTAACTCTGCTAGCCGAAAATGGTTAGCTTGGGGATATCAAGTTAGTCTAACATTTTTCATGTAAGACCTTTAATAAATTAAATTTCGAAGCTGTAGTTAAATATGGTCCCTTTAAAATCACTTTATCAATAAGACTAAGTTTCTACTCTGAACTAAATTAAACCAAGAAAATACTTAGATGAAGAAATCCCTTCCAAGCCAGTGGTGAGGCTTCATGCATCACAAGGATTAGGTAATTATTTTTTTAACAGGTTATTTTATTAATTTATCTGAAAAGCTTTGTATAAGCTGCTCCTACTCAGCTACGAGCTGAGCACAACAGGAAAGCAAAAACATATAAGAGCAGGTTACATCTTTTAATGATGAGTAAAGTATTTGAAATGAAGACAACAAACAGCACAAATGGATTTCATACTTGTCAGGGGGCCACAAGGCTTTGGTGGCACAGACAGTCCTACTGCGCATTTCCCCAGCACCTGTCACAGTGGCCTCCAGTCCTTGGGAGGGCTGGGAAAGGCTGGAGTAAACAGTCACTTCACTTCATTCATGTCATATTTATAAAGGTCAAATATACAACATTCTGTGACAATGAATAGCTCACTTTCTAAGCACATCTATTAAGCAGAGCAGATGCATGTCATGGTTTAACTAGAAATTCCAGTATTCCAACATATGTTCCTTTTCAGATGCTGTAGAATGGGAAAAAATGAAAAAAAAAAAAAAGTTTATAAAAAGCAAAATCTTGGGAAAATTTGTTTCTGTTGAACCCATTGGATTACCTTCCCCCTAGGTCGGCTGGTTAGTTGTTTTTTAATTTAAGTTCAGGAATACATTCCATTCACAGAAAACTTAGGCTGTCATATGCTAAGTCTGTACCACCTACCGAGAGTGGTCCCGAGGCAATCTCCTCCTCTGGACTTGTCGGTTAAGTCGCCTGCAACAGCAAATGCAGCACAGTCTCTGGATCAGGCAGACCCTACAGCCCCAACCTCTGCATCACTGCTGAGATTTCTAGGCAAGTCATCCTGGCGCTGGGAGGTGGGTGCTGGGAAGTTCCCCGTAAAAAAATCTGGCCGCAATGCTCTGCATCTCATAGAAGGTGTGATTCAGGAGCCCCGTGGCCACATTCCCATGTCTGACTTTGCCCTCCTGAACACATCACTTAGCATATAAGGAGAAAAATGTGCAGTGTGATATGGCAAATGTGGGGTAAATGAGGAGTCCAGCTTAATAGATGAGATACTGGACAACAAGCGCATAGGACTAATTCAAAAGTATTTTGGGTCAATTTATCAAATCAGACGTGTTATTTTTAAGTCCCATCCAGAAGGAAATAATGTGTTTAGAGCTCACAGAAGATATCAGTTTCTGCAGAAGCTGTTTACTCTGTCAAAAGTATCCTAATTAGAAGTCCCACAGTCACTTTATATTCAAGCCGTATTATTCAAGTGTTGTTGTCGTTATCATGTGTTAGTTCTTTAACAATGATTTTCAGTAAACTTTAATACCATGTGGTAATAATAATGCTATCTACAAATTTGTTATATTTGTAATTATTAAGGGGAACTGGCTGTAGAAGGATGAGAAGTAGGGGGAGCAGACTAGTTACTTCTATCATAACTCTGACAAAATCTAAAATGACACATGATCTCTATAAATGACAGAAGAAAGCAAAGCCCACAGACATTCCCAGCAGCACTTACAAATCTAAAAGAGACAAAACTCTTCTGTGTACTACTGCCTGTACAAATTCCCTGTGGGGTGTTTCGAGAGAGCTGGAATGTCTTTTTCAAACTGTTCACACTCTGCTGCCTACGTTCAAGAGATGGGCTTTGAACAGACATGGAGAAGAGAAAAAAAAGCACATGCTCTGAATCAGGTTGAGATTTTATTCCACGAGGATGAAATACCTATATGGTGAGCTTTGGAAAGCTAATTTTGGATCAGTCTTAGAAGTGGTTGCTTTGCACTTCTTAAAACAGTGGGGGAGGCTCAGCCATCTATTCCCACTGTGTTAGAGCTGGTAAACCTGGCACAGTGTCTATATTTTGCAGCAAATGCTGAAGTTAGTAGTTAAAAAACAAAAACAAAAACAAAACAAACAAATAATTTAAAAAAAAAAAAAAAAAAAACAAAACACAGGAGAAACCCATAGTTGATTTTTATTTATATAAAGGAAGCCAAAGCACACCAACGGGTAGGAGTCAAAGCTACAACAAAACCAGCAAAAACACTACATACATTTTGCCAGCTATGCCCAGATTTAAGGGATAAACTCAAAATGTAGATGTAATATCCACAGTGTTAAAGACACAGGGCCTAGTGTGTCAGCTGTGGAAGCCAAATCAGCAGCATTACAACTACATGATTTTGGCACAGGCTTAGAGGTTGTACCAGCACGTGTCACCAGTAATCATGCCACAACTGGGGTAGTACGGAATTTTGACAGAGCTTTGCCTTTATGACCTCACAGCTCCGTTAGCAGCCTGGATACCGCTGGATGTACTCAAACAAGCACAGTCAGTCTTGAGCCACAGGCTGAAGGAGAACATCCTCGGACAGCAGAAACTTCCAGCTGTGGTAAAGGACCAGTGGTGCTGCCCTCTGTGTTCAGCCTGTTGTTTCTCTGTTTCAATTTAAGAATTTAATTTAGCCACAGCGAAAAGGGCCTCTGGCACTTGGTGACAGCACCTGGTAAGGTATGTAACACATCTGATGGCTGATGCAATATAAATATTATGATTATTATAGCACAGTATTTATTATTAGAATGGCATAGGATTTCTACAAGCAGAATCAATGTACAATCTACAAGTAGCATAATACAGAATTTATAATACAACTTAATTCATAATTTCTTATCACTTGGACCCTCCACAGATTGGGTCAAATGTTAATATATGATTTGCTGTATAAATATAACAACCATAATCTAGAGTCAAGAATCATATAAAAGAAGACGAGTCTCTCCCTCAGTCCTGGGAGGAAGCAGAAGATGCTGGGGGTGTCCCTGGCCATTTGGGATCCCGGGTCTCACTGTCCAGCAGTAGCTTCGAACCAAGTTCCCCTCTTAGGACTTTGGTGGACTTTATGGACAGTGCTCTGGGTGCTGTTAGGCTTCCCTCTTCTGTAGTGGGGTCATCACCAACACCTGGGGGAACAGGTGCCTGGGACCTTCAGGGCTGGCAAGGAAGGGAGTAATCAGCCTGGCACCCAGGAGCCTTGAGGCTGACAAGGAGAGGAAGAAGAAATCTCTTTGGTTTGTCTACTTGGTTCAGGGGACCTCCAGGGCCTGAAAATGAGGGAAAGGGAATGAATGGTCCATTTAGTCACAGAGAATGGCTGCTTGCCTCATTAAATGGTACTAGCGATGCTAGCCACATTGGCAGGAGTCAGGAGTGGGGGGTACCAGTCACACACAGACCTCTGCAGGTCACCTGGAGAAATATGTCCTCTCAGTGTCTGTGCAGATAAACTACTTGCCTGTATGTAAAACTGGTGCTTCTTCTTGACTTAATCTCCTAAAAGACCATTCAGTATATATACATTTATTCTGCTAGTGTTACCTTTATCAATACACAATATATGTCGGTATCAGCAAAGCAGAATCTGGCTCATTAAGTAGTTATGAGTGTGACCTCTTTTCACATACAGTTTTTATACATTGCGTATTTTGTAATCCCATGCTGCTCGTGGAATTAATGTGTTGGCATTTTCTAAACATTGGAAATAAATCCTCTTTTTTCAGCAAGTTTATTTCAATCAAGAAAGCAGAAGGAGTCTCACAAACAGCAAGCTGGAGAAACAAGAGAGTGATGAATACGTAAGTCTCTCTTGCTGTTCTTTTCCCTGTCAAAACGAACTATACGTTGTGCATACGAAGGGCTTTTACACATGTGTGTGCTGGGCACACACAATTGTAACTGAATTCTGGGTTCCAGTAGAAACTGCCTGTGTTCAGCACTTTAAAAAAGAAAACCTGAGCATTTTGGATGAATTGAGGCAAGGGAATCCCTCTGGCCTGTGTTAGGCAGGAAGTCCTGGTGGTTCCTTATGGCATCATATAACTCATGTGCCTAAGACATTTCACAGGCATAGTGAAAGATTGGCTTTTAAAGTGTAGTGAGTTGTGTATTGCCTATACCATTTATGTCAATTTACAGAATCTGTAGGATCAGAGTGTAGCTGTGACAGGATTTAGTGATGTTTTTCCTCTTTCAACCCAATTTTTATTAAGTCGTTTCCATAGCAGCAGTTACCTGATATACCACAAAATGTGGAATTTGAAACATAGATGCATTTTCCCTGCTCTGTTCCAAGATACTGCTGACACATCTGTCTTTACCTCCCCAGATCCCAGGAACTACTTCCATGGGAATGTCCATTTTCAACCTCAGCAATGCGATCATGGGGAGTGGGATTTTGGGCCTTGCTTTTGCCTTGGCCAACACAGGAATTATCCTTTTCCTGTAAGTATTTGCGTGGTGAGTAGCTGATCCCCATGCAGTTTTACTGCATTTAAAGAATGTGTGTGCTGTCAGCAAACGGAAGGATTTATAGTCCATCTGTAATCAAGTACAGCATTCAAACCTGAAAATGTTAGATACAAGTTTTGGACAATTTTTTTTTTTTGGGGGGGAAAGCCACTACTTGCAATGCCAGAGCAAATTAAGTCCATTTTATTTACTACTAACCTGAACCTAGCCATGTTTTTTCCCATGGTCCACAAGTTACATATACATCAGAAATATTCAGTAGTAATAGTTGCAGTGGGATAGTGCATAGTTTTTACTTGTGTCACAGGATCTAGAGCTTTCATCAAAGCATGGTGCAATAACTACTTTTTTAACCAAGAAATAGAAATTTATATTCCTTTATATGTTACATATAATATTTTCATCTCACTCCTACAGTTTCTTCACTTTCTTATGTGAGAGTCCTTGAGAGCCAACATAAATATAGCCAAGATTTTAGTATAAACAAAAAGAGTCGAGGAAGGTACTTAACTCCAGGAAAAAAAGAGGCATTTTGTAAAGGAGAATTTTATAGTTTAAAAATGAAACTGTGCCAGTGAATGAGTAAGACACAGTGTTATTCTGTGTTATTCTGGATTGCAGTATGAGATGTTTCATTATGAAAAGTGATTGTTAAGAAATCCATTGGGAATTGTGTGCAGATTTCAGATAAATGTTCATTGAGGGAAGAAATACAATAATTTACAATCTTTGAGAACTGTTCAACATGGTTATTGAGTTTACAGACTACTCTAAAGAGGTGCAATTTATTGAATGTCAAATCTAAAAATCTAAAACTTTTGTTATTTCTTAGGTTTTTGGGAAATATATAATATCAGTCCTGTATGTCGCAGTGTGGATGGCCCAAGTGGCACATATAGCCATCTGTACAGTGGATTTGTGCCAGGATAGCTACATCCATGCTGCTAGCTTACAATTTGCCATGGCTGGGTAAAATCTAGGAATAATCCAAGGCTATAAAGTATCTGGACTCTAATTTAGGTCTTTCTTGTAGAGAGAGACCGAGTTTATTTTATTTTTGCTGTTTTATTTTTTTCCCCAGTACCTGTATATGATACCTCTCTTTGACCTCGTTACTTTGCTGGATAATAATGTCTCAGCCAAGGAGCACTCTCAATTTCTCCTTACTGCTTTCATTTTCTATAAGTTCATCCTCTTCCTATTCTTTCAGCAGTTTTTCATCAATTATGTGAAATGTATTTGCTCTAAAGGATGTAAAAAGGCAGTTTCTTTTAAGTGAAATAGACCAGAGCAGTGCTGTGAGCATCAGAGAAACTTCTAACAACATGTGACGGTGACTGGGCTCGTCTTGGCCCGAGTAGTGAATGTGTAGATCTGTACCACCACATTGCATGAAAAACTGCCCAACCTGAATGAAGAGATTTTATACAGTAAATAACAGCATTATTCTCTACAGAATTAACTGTGTGTATTTAAAAGTGGATAATTGTATTTGTTGGCTTTATAATGACTTTAGATCTGTTGGCCTGGAGCTAGACCAGCCAGCTGAGATCAAGGGCAAGGAAGCCAGCAGGACCTCACTGACCAGGCCAGCAGAGCTTTCCCCTTTGAAGCCTGGAGATACAGGATCCTAATGTGGTGTCTGTAATCAGGCTTGAAAGTTGAACTGCTTTAAATGTTCTTTTATCACGCAGTAATCTCAGAGTTAAACCTAGTCCATTGGTGTTAGATTTTTTTTCTCACAATCTCATTCAGTGCATTTTTCCCATAAATGTGTAGTTCTGCTTTCATTATCACAGGTAGATCTTAAAACTGTCTCTGCTTTACAAGTAATTAAAGGTAGAGTTCTAGCAATACTTTCACTGCTTTTTGCACATGAGAAAGCACTTAAATTCGTTGTTCTTGAGTAGCACAGTTCTGGAAAGTTTCTAGGTTGCTTTATCCAGTATTGGCATGCACCAGCCCTGAAAAGTAGAAACCAGAGACAGAAAAATTAAAGGAGCATTTTCAATGCTAACAGAGCAGACTTAGCCTGATTTCCACTCTCACAACTTCTACACAGCTGCAGTGTGAAGTGGACACCACCATACACACCTGGATCCGTTCAGATCCAAATTCTTGGTGTAATACACGCAAAATAAACATGGCAATGAGTATATACTCCTACATCTTACTTGCATAAGTTAGTGCCATGGCAAAGTACCATGCATCCTAGGCAAAATAACAGAGGTAGGCACTCAGAGGAACTTAATCGCAGTATGGTTGATAACTACAGCCCAGACCAAAGAAGAGCGTTCTTTCCTGCATGTAAAAGGAGAGAAAACCTTGTTGCAGAAAGATGACACAAAAGGATTCGGAAGTCAGAGATGGGGCAGGTTACCTCAGAGTAGCAGGAGCACTTTTCGCTGCCTGCAGTTTCATCCTGGAAACCCAGGACCAGAGGGATGGATCACATTGCAGAGACATAGTGGCCAGCCAAGTTCAAGGTGCCAGCCAAGCTCAAGGTGCCTTCAGCCTGCATTTAGCCCATCACTGCACATGGTAAGAAGAACCCTGCTGAGACACAGGGCCTTGTTAGATGAGGTGTAGTACAACTGAAGTATCACACTGCTTGCGTGCAGCTGTTCCTGCTAGGGTTGGCTAGAAGCAAACATGAAGACACAGCTGAACTCCAGAGGTTTAGGGCAGAGTGGCCCTCTGGGAGGACATATGGTGGCAAACCCCACGCTCGGCCACATTTTTCTGCACCCAATACCTGATGAGGGTTCAGAGCTGTTTGTGCAATAAGGCAGGTGACTGCACGAGTCTCACCCAAACCTGGGACTCCACAGAGGGCTGGGGACAGCACATGTTTCAGTTGACCTAGTAATGTGGCAGCTGGGAGCAAACAGTGGCATGGCAGGAACAGTTTGTTCTTCCCAGTGCTGTATCAGTCCCCTGCCTTAAACTGTTTATTCTGAATTGGTTGGGGGCAGGTGCTGCCGTTTGCTCGCATAGCTGCCAGCACTTCTTTAAGAACAGTCAAAATAAAAAGTAGGGGGAGTGCTTTTGGGACTGCAGTGCAAGCTCGCCTGCTTCTGTTTTGAATTTGTGCAGACCGCGTGGCATGGACATTTTCACTCCTGTCCAAGGGGTGGTTCTGGCGTAAATATCCCCATCCATACCACAGTCCTAACACAAATAAGTTTTTCATACAGCGCTAATGAAAATGCCAAGTGTCTCTGTGAGAACTCTATGGGGAGCTAAGGACAACAGATCAGCTAAATACCTGGCTGCTTGGGAGTGTTATTTTTACTGCTGCAAAGACTCCATGAGCTCAGTGCCTGAAAAACGGGAGCTTTTAATATTAAAATAGAATTGATGTTGGCATGGGGAGCCAGAGCCATTTGGGGTGGGGGTGAGTGAGTCCAGCAGCCAAGCACAGGGGGCTTTGAGCACCATGTGTCCCGGCAGGCAGGGGTGTGGGGGCTCTGCAGGGAACACGGGCAGGAACGGGGCTTAGCACATCGGTAAAAAATGGAGCAGAGTGACCTCAGCCTGTATAGTCTCCCTTCCCTTCTCTAACTCCTCGAGGAGAAACACCCTCTGAGCTGTACAAAGAGTGTGTTGTTATTGTCAGACATCATACTTTGTTGGCAAAAAAGCAGTCTCTCCCATCACCTCTTTATGTTTCTCCCTGCTTCTCTGGCCCCGAGAAACTTGTGGGTCATTATTTGGCGCTTAAGTATTTTTAGTCTAAAATAATAAAAAAAGTGGGAGGGGGAGGCTTCTCATCCTTTTCTTTCTATGTATGCCTATGAAAAAGATGTGTTGCTGCCTATCTATGGCAGCAGCTGGTTTTGTGTTAAATTTTAGGCTTGTTTTTCTCAGTGTCCTGAGGGTAGTTGTCATAATAAAGAGAGGAATTGCCAACAGATTGTCTGAATGCTCTTCACACACATCATGAAAACATCATCAGGTCTTTGTCTGTCGGAGTGTTGGAGGGGAAGGCACACATGGTGCTGGGCTTAAAGACATAGAGCAAGGAGCAAATGTGTTTTTATGCACTTAGCCCCCGGCACTGACTAATTATCATTTGTGCCAGCAAGTTCCCTACGCAAACAGTTTGGTCATTACTTCCTGCAATTCTTCTGCATGAAGTCAAATTATGTATGGATCACAGCAGACCAGGAGTGACATCAGTGACACCAATCCCCAACTGGACAAAGCATAAGATTTTTATTTCTGCCTTTATTCCCAAGGGAAGCCAGTTGAGCCTTAATTTCCCTCCTCTTCCCCATCCTGGGGCAGTGGGACACACATAAAAAGCCATTTGGGCACCACTTTGGTAGCATATGAAAGATGTCCAGGGAAAAGATGCTTCCATTTGGTACGGAAGTCTTGAAATAGAGGGATTCCCTTTGAAATTTTTACTCTGCTTGCAGAAAAAAAGCTTTAGAGTAGGTGGTGAGGGATATGCCTTGCTCATCCCTGCTCTGATCAAATCTTAATTCCTACCTGAAAAGACATCTTGATTCTTGCTTCATTTAATTTGAGGGGTTGTCACTCACTAACAGGCTGTGTTCTCCAGCTCTACCAAGTTTGACTTGGCTGAATCTCTGTGCATGCAGGGCTTTCTCTCTCCACCGTGGTTTGGTGGAACTGCAAAAAGCATGTGAATCACATGTGGGTTTAGGGCTTTATGCATTGTCAGAAGAGTACAAATTTATCTCAGAGGCAGTGGGAATATGACCTGATGCGAAATATTTCAACGTCAGAGCTCAGCTCTTACAGTAAACTCTGTTTTCCATTCTTTTGTAGGGTGCTTTTAATTGCAGTGATGGTGCTGTCTATTTATTCAATACATCTCATGTTGGTGTGTTCAAAGGAAACAGGTAATTTAAGATGTTATTGTACCATTTCAATAGAATTGTAAAGAATAAGAGGTGAAAAGTGCTCAAATAAGGCCAACTGCTTTGTGTAAGACTGAGTTTCTATCACTTTGCTGACAAAATAGAAAGGCCTAACACATTTTGGACCAAAAGCCTAGAATTAACAAGAATTTATGTCATAGCAACGGAGAAGAGCATCTAACTATCATTATAAAGAGAAAAACTTAATGACAAAGAGTGAATTCTGCTACTGTGAAATGTTGTCCTCAGTGAGGTAGAAGTAACAGGTCATATAGTTTCTTTGCATTACAAAACCAATTGCAAGTGAAATATAATGAATTTTTACCTATGCTGAAGCCTACCTGGAAATATAGTTTGTCCTTAATGGTTAGTGTGAAATTCCTGATAGCCTTTGTGGTGTAGCAGGAGTTTTCCTAGAAGAAAATAAAACATAACAGTTTCTTGACTGAGGGAAGTGTATCTGTAAGCAAAATATATCACAAAACCAGAAATTGGAAGTTACCTGCAGTGTCAAATGTCCCTGTACTCTGAAGTCCAAGCATCTCTTTCCTTGAGTAGCAGTCTCTGAAGCCAGATTTTAAAATTATTTGTGCACAAGAACACTGTAATATTTTAATATCTAATTTAGACACAGCTGAATTACTGTTTTAGCATGTATAATAGCAGCAACAGCCTATTTAAATTAGGTATGTATGCCTAATTGTGGACACATTTGTGCCCTGTTAGTTCATAAAATTTAAGCCCTGGTTACTGAGCTGCTGGTACTTTTTAAGATCAAACTCATTATTTATAAAAACTTCAAAACAGAGATGTCAGCTATAATAAATTGTAGAGAAAACCAAACAATGGAATACATTTTTTGAAGTCATATGTAGAGTGTAACATCCGCAATATTTCTGTTTTAGTTCTCATGTATCTCACCATCTTCACAATGTCCAGTCTTTTTCTCAGCCTAAATCACAGCCAAGGAAAAAAAAGAAACACATATAATAGAAACACAAACCAATTAATAGAGAAGTTTCTCAAGCTTGACTGATGTTTTAAAAGAAGTTATAATTATAATTTACACCTTTCACTGCTTTTACAAAAAACAAACCACATTGAGAATTCACAAGTTAAGGCTTCTTCCTTAGAAATTGTAAATCATCCTGTAAACCAGTGGCTGCTCTCATTTAGGTCGTTTAGTCAAAGCAGGCGAAACTGCAGAATTGGGGTACTGTGTCGGCTGTGGCCAGGCTGCCAGCACTGATGGGTGTATCCTCCTGTGTTGAGTTTTATCTGGAGAAGAGGCTTCCTATGTCACTCTCATTGTGGGCGCAAACCTAATATGCCAGGATGGGATTACCAGAATTTAATATGACACTAGGCATACAGACAGCCTCATTAAAGGTGTGTAATAGGCTCATTAAGAGCTTCTATTTCAAAAGTGACTGGTAGCCAATGATAACATTTATAGACGTCAAGAAAACATTCCTACACAACTTTCAGCCCTAGCAGTTACAAGAGAGCTCTCTATTTACTTGCAAAAGGCAGATACAGCTGCACAGGTGGGTGTGTAGCTAAAAAGGAATCATAAGTGTTTCAACTCAACAGCTTTCGCTGGTATATTTGTTACATCTCTCTTTTTTATTTTTTTATAGGCACCATGGTGTATGAGAAGATAGGTGAGCAGCTCTTTGGTGCCCCAGGGAGAGCGATTGTCTTTGCATCTTCATCTCTCCTGTACATTGGAGGTAAAAGAGATTAAGGGTACTGAAAAACAAAACCCAGGAACATCTTAATAATGTTACGGCTACCACTCAGTCAGGTTCCTCCTTCAGTGGTGTCTTGGGATCTTCATGCTCCTCAATATAGCTGTGACTAACAGTTTGCTTGTAGCCCTTTAAAAATATTGTATTACTGAATGATCAGTAGTTTACAGTCAATTATAGTTCGAGGTCTTCTATCGTCAGAGGCTGATGTGGGAAAAGGTTCACGATGTTTCTCTGTACTTATTCCACAAAATATCTCACCCATTTTCTAAACTGACTTTCTTCTTCCAGCAATATTGAGCTATCTCTTCATAGTCAAAAATGAACTGCCTTCTGCCTTAAAGTTTCTAATGGGAAAAGAAGAAACTTTTACGTAAGTTGAATTCATTTTGGTGATTAGATTATAGAATTCAATGTTGTGTAGATAAGCTTAAGCATATGTTTATAAAAGGTCTTAAATATTGGACATTCTTTAGGTTTGTCAAAGTAGATTTTCACAGGAATATCTCAGAGGGTTAAAAGACAACTTTGGGATGGAAAAGAGTAAGCATAGGAAATGAAAGGTTAAGTCATCAGTAGTTACTGTCTTTGCACACCAGATTTTCATGCAGAATTGTGATTTATACAAACCTCTTATCATAGGAAGATCCAATCTTTTACAATGTTAGACAACACTTGAAGGTATTTGGAACAATGCAAGTTTAAGATATAACGTTTTTCCCTGCATTCTAAGCATCTTACAGGATTTTGTCCTTGAAGCACTGTCCATAGTATGAAATTCTTCAATAGTAGCATATGACAACAGCAGACTATTATACTTGGATTTCTGCCACTTATCACTACTTTACATTTACCAGCTTCTTGATTAGAGAGGTGGTGTTTCCTTATAGTGGTAAACATCCTTTGCATTGGGTTATATGCTGTGCATGAGAAAAAGCTAGAGATCCCATTCGTCTCAGTTCCACTCACTGATCTCAGTAGTAGGGTGATATTTTACCTATTAACTATGAAAATCTGCCATATCTGAGTCAGAACAGAGCTGTGTTTTAAGGGCTGGATACTTAATGATTCTACAAAGTTCAGATCTGGCCTCCATCTCTCCTTTTGTAGGAGCTTCTAGGGTAAGGAGACCAAAGACCATTCTGCAACTGCAGCAATCAGAGGATGACTGAGTGTGAGGAAAACCAAGGAGGGTTTAATGTGTGCTCATTGTGTTGTTTGTTTTGTTTTAATTTTTTACACAGGGCATGGTACGTGGATGGGCGGTTTCTTGTTGTCATAGTGACGTGTGGTATAATCCTCCCTTTATGTCTCCTTAAGAACTTAGGTAAGATGCAAATGCCGTTGTGGGAATAAAGTAAAGGAGCCCAGACATCACGCCACTGACAGCCACACTGGCAACTCAACCATAATTAAAAAAAAGGTTCTCTTGTTGTAATCCAAGAAGTCTCCCTGGCCTAGGAATAAGCTGTGTTTCAAGCATCTTGGAATAAGTAGGCCTAAACTGTCACAGCTGTTGAACTCAGTGTAAACCAGCTTCATCCATACAATTGTGGAAATTGCTTTAAAAAAATGTAGTTATGAGGGTCTTCATTTCATAAGGCAATTCTATTTTATGTGTAACCTGTAAAAATAAGTTGATAAATTGTGAGATTACAAAAAAATAACTTATTTTTCTATAAGCATCAAAATTTTTAGTGGTGATGTTAACTAGAGTTATTGGACTTTGAAGTAAAATGTTTAGACCACTCTATTTTCAAATGTGTGTGAGTGCACTAAGATGCCAGTAGGTACATAACATATTTTTTTAAAACAATGTAGTAAATTTTGGCACTGAAGTCCTGTTGGGATCTTCCTTTTGAGAAAATAACCCATACTCAGCTGATGTGGCTCATGTCAGGGAATCTGGGTCATGCTCTGATCACAACTGCACTTTTTCAGGTTTGTTTCAATTATCACATCCCCTTACAAAAGCCATAAAGATGAGCCTCAGGAAGTCAAATTAGTCAGAGCAAAGCTCAGATCTGTTTGAAAGCGGGGAGGTTTGTGACATGGGAGACTCTCACACCAACAGAACACACTTTTGTCCTGCCTTGAAAACCATGATACATATTAAAAGCATAATACATTTACACTTTTCATGAAACAACAAAAATAAGTAGAAACCAAAATATAGCTAATAAAATACTTTTAATGAGGTTTCCTTTTAATGTATTTCAGGGTATCTTGGCTATACCAGTGGATTTTCATTGACCTGCATGGTGTTCTTCCTGATAGCAGTAAGTTCAGCTTTCTTTGTTGGATTAGAGTTACTTGGTAGGCAATTCACAGTTTCACTGATGTTTTGATTTTTAATTTGCTTTTTATTATTATTTTTAGTAACTATCTGTCTTTGGCTCTCGTTCTAGGTTATTTACAAGAAGTTTCAAATTCCCTGTGGCGGATTGGAGCTAAATGCAACATCAACTGTCCTATCAAATAGCTCAGCACATGAAGATATGTGTAAGCCGAAGTATATTGTCTTTAATTCCAAGGTATGTTTCTTTTTATAATACTTATTTTTAATTCACATAATATATGCACCTACACCCTGTGTTCTTAATCCGATCAGCACCACGTAGGGGCTGATTCTCCATGCTTCCACTCATGCTCCAGTGATGAAGGCGCAATGGATCTCCTTGCCCAGTCTTACAGAGATGCTGTGTTGAATGCACCTCCTTGCAGTCTTGCTCTGCACTGGTAGCAGATGTCCTGAGGCTGTGAGCCCAAGCTACCACCAGACAACAAACGCTTTCTTTGGAAGAGTTTTCCTTTCCACTGCTCCTTACTATCCGTGCTGCAACTGCACTCTTTAGGCTGTAGTTCAGCAAAGGCTGAGTAAGCTGTTCCTGCATCCAAAGCCCAGAAGTAATCCCTCTGTCCTCCTGCACACAAACCACTTCTTTGTGGCAGGGTACATGTTTTCTGTAGCCATACGGTGAACTGGATTGGGAAAAGGATAGAGCTGAAAGCTAATCCAGCAAAAATTGGATTGCCTTTCAGCTGGATGCTTTCCTTCATCACCACACAGCTGCAGGAAAAGTTGTGCCAAGAGAATGTGAAAGAGCAACTGGTCGTAGCTGTGGGAGCAGGAGGATTCTCCTGTCAGCTGTACTGGTACACAGTGCTGGTTAAACTGCACCTTACCCAGCAGAGCAGGGTCCTCAGGTGTCACATTCATAGGGAATGCACATGTATAGCATATACATGCAAAAGTTATTTTCTTTAAGATTTATCCTACCAGCTTCAGTTGAAGAAGCCAATCCAAGCACTTCTCTTTATTTTGGGGTATCTATCAGGCCAGATCTGGTGTGACAGACCAAGAGTTAGTTAACTTGGTGTGCGATAGCAGCTTAGGCGGAGGTGTATTTTAGATAGTGTTGGAGGGCAGTTGTCCTCTCCTGTAGTAACTGTTAGCATTTGCCTCAGAGTCCATGGAGGTACATCAGAAAAATTATTCCATCTGAACTAGGCATCCTGGAGCTGAACTCTAGAGATTTGCCCTTGGGGGCAACAGTTTGCCAATCAGTTTAGCAACTTTGGTGTGTGAGAGGAGAGGCAGTTTCACAGAATGAGAGGATAGCAGACGCTTGCAGGGAGCTCTGGAGCTCATCTGGTCCAACTCCCTGCAAAACCACGGCTGCCTAGAGCCGGTTGCCCAGCACCACGTACAGGCAACTTTTGAGTATCTCCACGGATGGAGACTCCACAACAGTAGTGTGCTGTGAGTGAGGAAGAGGAGGTGGCACAGGCCTGGGTGAGGAAGGACCGCTGGAGAGCAACCAGTGCGCTTACTGAATCTGTCAGACCTGGGCCATACCCCAGGATGGTTGCTGTGGGAAGGGGACATCCATGGCCAGCGCAAGCAGTTCTCAGAGGGCTGAGGAGAGCCGCATGTAGGGATGGACTCATCTCATCGTTGCAGGAGGACCTGTTTTTTGTGTGATCTCTGCTCCTACGTGTTCCCTGGGGAGAATGGAAGCACTCGGGTGTTGAGATCATCTGTAAAGTTTGGCTGAGGACTGAAGCCTGCTCAGGTTTTGGTGGAGAATGAGGCAATGTCCCCCACAGAGACCTTCTGCTCTTCTTGGTGACATAACAGTCTCTCCCCAAGGAAAAGCATGCCCCATCCACGGCACTCCTAGCCCTTTTGTTGGCCTGGGAAATGAAGGGACTCAGTCTGGTACCTTGAAATATCTATTTATTTATAAGTTCTGCATTCCTCTTCTCTTTTCTTACAGTCTGGATATGGGCTTCCTCTTCACGACTTCAGCCTTAGCACCACAGGTGCACACCTCTCTCCATGCCAAGGCAGGGTAGCATAGCGGTGACCTACCATATGTCCTTTCACACCTGACAATGTGCTAGTGACGGTGGCAGTAGCTGGGCAGGGAAACCCATCCCAGGCAGCAAAGCAGCAGCCGTGTGGTGTCCAGTGCTGCGCTCTGCCAGCAGAGTCAGGACGGTGCTCACATGGCCAATGGGAAAACTTTGTCCTCCCTTAGAAAGAGCGCTGCTCTCCATATTTCATTAAATACGTGCTAACTGACAGGTCGTCTGTCTTCTATGAAGGCTCTCAACATTTGATTGAGAAGCCCAGAGAGTTGGGAGCTGGGGTAGTTGAACACGGATCATTTCTTCACACCACTGGGGGAAATACTTCTTAATTTCTTTTCTGAAATTCTCTCCAAACAGACCGTGTACGCTTTGCCCACCATCGCATTTGCATTTGTGTGCCACCCATCAGTCCTCCCAATTTACAGCGAACTTAAAGAGTAAGTCTCTCTCTATTTTTTTTCCAGTTAATTGTTTTGAACTGCTTTGCATGGAAAATGTTAGCGCAGAGGTGCTATGAGTCACTCGTGCCATTTGGAGGAGATGTACTTTAATAACACCCAACAAGCCAAGGAGCGTGGCTGTTGGCTGGGAAATCTGGCCTCCCAAGCGTGCTGCTGGGGTGGGGGAGGTTGAGCATCATGCAATACTTGGGGAGTTTTCTCTGGAAGTACACGGCAGTCTGGGGAGACCCAACTTGGCGCTGGTCATTATTTGGCACAGGAGAGAGGTGTGTGTTCAGCTAACGCTGTTTGTTCCAGTGCAACTAAACATCTATTGCAGTACCCAGAAAAAAAAAAAAAAGTATTTAGAAGACTTTTGCTGGTCCAGCTGTTTTGCTGCCACCTCTGGCTGGGCAGGACTGTGGGGAGCTGGAGACCAGACTTGCTGCAGCATCGCTGGTGGTCCTGGGGGGCTGCAAGGGGGTCTTGGGCTGTGTGGGGAGCCAGGGGGTCAGTCAAACCCATGGGTGCACTCAGGTCCCAGACATTTACTGGGTGCTTGGAGTTTCAAGGCACTCCAGCAGTTTCCCAGGTGCCTATTTAAGGCATTTTTGAGGGGTTTTAAAAGTCTAACTTTGGGTACCAGAGTGTGAATATTTCAGAAAAAATATCTAAAAATTTAATGTTTACACTTAACCTATTTTATAGGTCCACAGTGGTCTGCATACACTCACTCATACACTAATTATTTTCTACCCATGGGGACACAAATATTTCTTTGCAAACATCCAGAATGTTGTTTTTGTTTCTGTTTTCCAGTGTATAATTTTACTCTTCCTTTATTTTGGCCTTTTAACTTCATTACTGAAGTGTTTAAGGGGCACCTCTCATCACTTGGCTTCACCCTTCACTCTCTTTAGGCAGGTACAGCCAAGGAGCAGAGCCACAGGGCAGATCCAGCATTTCTTGACTTAAGCCCCAAGTAGGGTCTGTTTCTCCAGTCCTTCTCTTCCTTATGCAGCTATAAATGAACTCTTGTTTTAAATGAAAATGCATTCATGAGTCTCCTCAGAATTACAATGCTTATGCAAATGCTTAATACATTTTTAACAGCTATTGAAAAATCCAGCCCAATCATTTTCATGTTCTTTTTTCCTTCTTTCTCCAGCCGTTCAGAGAAAAAAATGAAGTTGGTTGCAAATATCTCATTTTCTTCGATGTTTGTGATGTACCTTTTGACTGCCATATTTGGCTATTTGACTTTCTACGGTAAGTATGCAGTTCTTTACTAATCAAAGTATAAAGGGAATACATGTGAAATCAATAGTGTATCCCAGCTGGAAAGTACCATCCACTTATATTAAAATACTTTTTCAAGTATTTTTTCTTAAAGTTTATGTATAAAGGTAGAAATCCTTTCCTCCTTTTCCCCTCTGGATGAAATGCACAAGTGAAAGTAGTAGTTGCAAAAGGCACATTCAAAATATGAGGGAGAGAATTGTCTAAGAGATTTGGGGATTAGCTGGGCCCCACTAAGATTTTCGTTCCAAGATCCTCACCTGAATGCTGTATACATTGGTAATGACTGAAGCATGCATATCTTCATAAAATGAGACAGATTTGAGAGCAGGTCCTAAGAAATGAGTATCGAATCAGCCATCACAGCTTCTTCATTTTCTTACTGACATAGAAACGAAAGACCAAATGTTCTCCCTGTGTCTCTAGATCTGAGCCTTACTGGTCTTGGTTAAATAAACTGGCAGTGAAGGTGGGGAAGCTTTGGGTGTTGTCCCCGGTCATCTGCTAAAGGATGGTTATTTCAGAGTTTGAGATTTGCCCCGTCTCTTTCCATGCATATCCTTTCCCTTAAAGAAACAAACAGATTATATTGTATCACTAAAGGATAAAACATGCATGCCCTAAAGGCACGATTATTAAGTAGGATAAATATAAATGTTGCCCAGCAAGCTACTCCCATGCTCCAGTATAATGGAAAAGTTGTAAAGTAGTGTCTTTTCCCATGGACCATTAAGGGATTACAAGACAGATGACAAAACTGATGTTTGCCTTTTACCCCAGAGTCACCAAAAGGTCATAACTTTTTTCCACTCTGTTCGAAGTGAACTTTTTATAGAGTCATAGAATCATTTTTGTTACAATCTCCTCATCCATTATACCATTCCCTGTGAGCCATGTATTGCAAGAGAAAGAAAATAAGTAAATATGAAATGCAGAACTTTTTTTTCCAAAGATGTACCTATCTTGTATTTGTTTCCTCAGGCTCTCATTCTGATTATGAGGCATTGAGTCTGCATGCATCGAAGTAACTTGAGGTCATCTGTTCTAATTTTCCCAATAAAACCGCAAATATGCTGCAAGTAACAACAGCAGCAGCCACTCTCATCCAGCTGCTCCCATCTAACACATTTTCATAGAAGTGCATCAAATTAGCAGCCCCAGGGAGCAAGTGGGTGTAAATCAGCACAGACCCCTTTGCTTTGGCAGGGAGGAGATTCTGATGTGATTGCCCCAGGGGTGTGAGGAGGCAGATCCATGGAGCTCCTCTCTGGGAATCTCCCATGCCCCTCAAGGACAAGGGTCTGAGTCCATGGAGGAAGTAGGGGCTGTGTCCTTCTGGCCCTCCTGAGGGGGAACCAGTCCCTGGGGTGTCTCACATGTCTCTCCCTATGTCAGGCGTCCCTGCTCCCAATGGCAAGAGCCTGTGGCTGGAAGGTGTGCGGCTCTGCTGGGGCTTCTGCAAGGATCGGTGTCATGAGAGGCAGCAAAAAAACCACCGAGGGAATATATAATTCCTCCACTTTGACCCTTTTTCCCTTTGAGACTGACAAGACCTTACCTTTCATATGTTCACTTACATTTTTCTAACCCTCTTCTCTACCCTTACCTGGGTAGGAACACCATTTTTATCGTGGCCATTTCTTCTTTACACCAACAGTCCTTGTCTGTTTGCTTTATTCTCAAAAGTATTGCGGTGATGACTATATTTACATTGCAGAGTTACAGAAAAGAGGTGTTTTTCTTCCCCTAAAAGGTCACACTGTGGTTGGGCTCTGTGGTGTATCTAGCTGAAAGCAAAACAGACCTTCAACTGTAAGCCTTGCCCTTCACTTCCTACCTGGCTGCAGCCTGTGAGCGGTTCAGAAGGTGCAGTCTGTGCTTGCAGGAGCAGAGTAAGCTCTGTGTCGCAGAAGCTCTGCATGTGCCCAGCTTGAAAACCCCACTCCTAATCCGCAGGGAGGTGGGAGAGCGTTTTCTTCCTCCTGGTGGGGATTTGAGCACTGCGTAGGTGGTGTCAATTCGTGGTCTCTCCCCAGAAGGGCATCCTGGTGGGGGAGAGTGCAGGCATTTCGTCACAGGACAGAGGCCTCTGCTTCCAGGGATACATGAGGTTTTACCAAGTGCCAAAGATTTTAAATTAAATGTGGCCGCTGAGTTCCCCTTAAGGATTTAAGCTTAAGAGCTGTTATATTTTACCATCAGCATTCTAAGATTAGCAGCAGAAACAAAACATGAGCCTAAAAACAATCTTAGTATGTTTTTGTGGTGTGTTTAACAGCCACCCCCTTAGGTTATTGCTCCTAAATATGTAAAAGTTACAAAGCAAACACACAGGTCTATCAGCAACTTGGTTTTCCTGCTGGTTAGCACACGCAGACCCACTCTGCACTATTTATCACGGCTTTAAGGAGACTTTTTTGCAGGAGGTCATATTAAAATATCTCCGGTGTCTCCCTATCAGGCACCCCCCATGATTTGTGTTGGGGCCAGCAGCCGGCATGGGGCTGAGCTGTGGGCACTGCTGGGGCAGGGGGGTGACAGGCTCCGGGGAAAAAATCAGGGCAGCCCTGGGAGGAGCTACCAGGGGATATGAGTGCAAATGTCAGGGCGTCCTGCTGGGAGCTGACCCAAGATAGGCTTTGTTCTTGGTTGAGAAGAAGGGCATTGCTTTTCCCTGGAAGTTTATTTGCTGTTTAGACTAATTTAGCTCAAAACCTTGTAGTTTATATTAAGTTCAGCCATTACAGTGCATGTGGTTATTTTTATATCATTTGAAACTTCAGGAAAAAATAGTCTATGGAACCAATTAGAAATAGCTTGTTTCACTTATTTTTTTTATATGTATACATATAAGCAAGATTTTGTGTATGTCTCACTGTTGTCTTTCCTACAGTGAAAATTACCTTAGTCATGTGCTGTCTTGAATTAGGATGCATTCCTAAATCAGGCCTCCAAAGGATTAATCTGGAATAAAGTGATCATTAGGATTTGGTTCAAAGTGCTGTTTGAATTCAAGGCTGTTTCATTCCATACTCTTTTGTTTGCAGATAAATCACTTGTTGTTCAAGAAGGCTGTTGTTAAGCAATTATTTTTTGTGAATGAGTTGCCTGTTTGCCAGAACACTTATCTTACTGTCTTTTCCATAGACAAAGTGACGTCAGATCTGCTTTACAAGTACCAGAGCAAAAATGACATCCTCATCCTGATGGTGCGCTTGGCTGTGATCATTGCGGTGGTACTCACGGTGCCGGTGCTGTTCTTCTCAGTAAGTAAAAAGTTCCGCATGGTTTGGAAATTGGTAGCAGCTGTACATGGCGCATTTCTTCAAACCACAGTCCAGCAGTTGCCGAGTCAGTGACGTTGTAGCTACCCAAAAAAGAACTTGAGCTTGGATCGGCCTTTTCCCGCACCGGACTGCCACTAACTTCTGGAGGAGTCCTCCCTGCAGGAAATAAATTAATCACTTTTGTTCTTCAATCTGTTTTAAATTGAATCCACATGGGCCTTCTTTCACTTCACACGACTTCACTGGAGCAGGCTCAGAGGTGAAGATGATTTGTAAGTGCAGAAGGATTCCAAAAGGCACGTTAGAAAGGGAGGAATATCTTACTGCAGATGCACGTATACCTACAGTTTTGAAATATCAAATTAATTTTAAGAATTATTTCAAAGGGTATTACATCAGAGACACAAAAATTTCTGATGGATCTATGTAGCACTTGTTGTTGCATGAAGAACCAGTTAAAATAAATACAAGAAGCTTTGAGTTGGTTTATAGACTGTCCTTGACAGTGAACTCTCTCTCTCCCTCTTTTCCTACAGGTGCGTGCGTCCTTATTTGAGATGGTTAAAAGAACACAATTTGACTTACGCCTTCATATTTTGTTTACTTCCTTTACTCTGTTTTTCCTCAACATCTTAGTCATTTTTATCCCTACGATGAAGGACATTTTTGGAGTTGTAGGTACAGTATCTGATTTTGTACTACTAATAAAAGACTGTTGCTAATCAGCAACACAATAATTGGCTGTTGCTGACAGCTAACAAAACTCATCTATTTGAATTTTGCAGGCGTCACTTTTGCCAACATGCTGATTTTCATTCTTCCTTCGGCATTTTATTTAAAAATGACACACCAGGATAGATCAAAGTTCACTGAGAGGATTTGGGTATGCATTCCTTTCTTGTCAATGCAACACTTTCGTCTTGTCATTCCTTATAATGCAAGCTTTCTCTGTCTCAGCTCATTGATTCAGAAAGCCTGTAAAGCACTCGGTTTGTGGTGTTCCTTGTGGTTTTAATGGACCCAATTCAGACTTAGGGTGCTTCCAGCAGAAGCAGCCAGTTGAACGGTCAGCCCTTTGGCAAGCATGAGCAGATGGGAATGGGCCTCAGAAAGATTTCCTATGAGCCCCAGAAAGAGCTGCAGCTGAAAAGACACAACACTCCTGTGTATTTCCAATCCGAGGAGGCATGCACTGGAAGCATCCCAAAGTCACACCTTCCTGCTCTGAGCAGACAGGCAGGAAACCCGTGTTTCACTTGCACATCCCCCAGACGAAAGGGCTGAGCTTTGACAGGCACGTATCTGATAGGCAGAGTATGCTTATTACTGTGAGGCTCTGAAAAGTGCAGAGCTGATCAGTCCTAAAAACAGACTTACTTAACCCTCTTTAGGGGTGATCAGTGTTTAAGAAGAAAATTGAAAGGAGAAAAAAAAATAGTTTTGGTTCAGGAAGTAATTGTTAATGACGCTAATCTGTTTAATTATCTAGGCGTCTTGTCTTTGCCAGAAATGCCATCCCATTTTAGCTAATTACTTTGATACATCACCATGTAAATCTCCTTAAGAGGAGAAGTTAACATACTTGAATTTATTGTCTTTTTTTATTATTCATTAATTTTCTCTCCTCTCCTCTTTGTTCCAGGCTGGTCTTTTCTTGGCACTGGGGATAATATTTACCCTAGTGAGCGTTCCCTTGGTCATCTATGACTGGGTAAAATCAGCAGGCAGTGAACAAGGCCACTGAAGTTCACCGCGTTCTGAAAAGAAGACACCCCTGTTTGCTACACACCAAAATCACAACCATCTGTTCTGTTATCTACTCCATCTTTTCTGAGTTTACTCAAATCAAATCCAAATAATGACTCCCCAGCAGTGAAAATACCATTGTGTGTGTATTTTCTTGCAGAAAACAGACAGATATTTCCAACAGGCATATCACTGTCCCCAACACTGAGTTATCAGATCAGCCTAAAGTCTGTGTTAATTGTCTGTGAGACATATATAGAGCATTGCTCATAGAAAATCATCACAATTAATTTGTTTCCCCTCTTCCACCCATGAATTGCATTGTTCCGTTATTATCCCTAGCCCTTCAACCATAAGCTCTGCTCCTCTAGGGCAGCAGTGCCTCTTTTTATCAGTCCCAACTGGAGTTATGTCAGTTCACACCCTTCCCCCAGCCTTTTAGCCCCAGCACTGCTCTCCAATTGTATGCACCCTTGTTTGTTTGTTCTGTTGCTGTTTTATGCACCATTTGCCTCACGGGGTTAAGCATAGCATTCCGGTATGGACACAAAAGGCACCATGAGAGCATAAATAAGCATTGTATAAGCACAGGTCCTAAATCTGGTGCTTGTCTCTGCTGTTCTGGCCAGGGAGCCAGCCCCAGGGCTGGGCCATTTTGTGGTTTGGGAGAACAGACCCCTGTGTGCTTGTGTGCCTCTGTGATGAGGTACAGGGAGCAGGAAAAGGACGGCCACCACCACCACCAGCCACCACTCCCCTGGCACACTTGAGTTGGACCATGACCAGAGCTAGACTTGACCTCAAGCTGTGAGTACTTGAGCCTGAAGAGAAGCAGAAGCAGACGCTTGGAGATTTCCATAGGAAGTCTGCGTTTTCTTCAGCATTAAACTGTTTACTAGTGTCCTATTTCTCTCAGAAAAAAAAAAAAAAAACAAAAAACCAAGGCACGATAACATCACAAGCTTCAGTTTTATTGAAGCCTACGCATGTTATCATACCTCATGCCTTTTCCATTCTGGGATTTATTTGTACATACCTGCTAGAGACTGGCTTCTCCCTTGCATCTTATCTTCATCCACTGAAGTCAGCGAGTTTTTTGACAGCAGCGGGAGCAGGATTTGACTCACACTGCCAAACTACTGGATTTCTAATGGAAATTGAAACCTGTAGCATTTCTTTAAACAAACAGAAACACTATTTATATTTAAAATGTTTCTTTCATTTACATTTCTCATCAATTCACCATAACAAAGACATTCAATTACTACTAGCAGAAACACTGTAACTTGCATCTGTTGTCCACAAAATAAGCATTTGCCTAATGCCTTATAGCTGGTATAGAGAACGCTAAGCAGGCGATCATTAACCATCTTACATTAGTGCACTGCCAGCAGCATAAACGTGTTCACTTTGTGTCATTCACCATGCGAGCTGAAAAGTGTCTCAAAACATGAACCCAGCTCCCACCAAAGGAACCAAAGGCAGCCCTGCTTCATGCCCAAGGGCTGAGCAATGCCCTCGGTGTGCTCGAGCCATCCCCGTCAGTATGTGGTGACCCTCTTGTTCCCAGTAGCCAGTTCATTGCCGTCTTCCATTGTAACCGTGGAAGGAACCTGTCATCCAGCCTTGGGGGACCTGTCATTGCAGCTTGCTCTTTTTAAGGTTAGGAATAGATAATTTGGGATCTTGGGATTTCTGTGAGCTATTGAATTGCCTCTGTTGCCATTGCCTTGTCCTGCAGGGCTTGAAATCATTGAGAGCTGAGAGCATGAGAGCACTACTCAAGACCTTGAAAGTTGGTTTCTAAGGGTGATATCCAGAGAGGTCAGTTTGGATCCTTCCTTGGAATTTGGGCATTGAGATGCAGAGCATTCATGCTGCAGAAACTAAGCCTACAAACCCCAGACTTGGATATCTTTACCTCAGCCTAGGAAGTACGGTACCCAGCTCTGCCAATACTCCGCTGTGATCCAGAAATAAGGTAGAGTGGACTCCACAGGCTCCCCAAGTCTTTAGAGTAGCCCACCAGCAAGAACAAAACTGGAAGCCTCCTCCCTCCAAGCAAAGTGACCTGGAGGACTGCAGGGTGGGATTCCCTTACCCTGTCCTCGTCCTGGCCCCTCAGATGTTCACTAGCAGGCTCCCAGCAAGGTCTCCAGTGCAGGATCCTCCCCCTCAAGCACTCCCAGCCCAGCATTTAACACAGAAACTGCTGAGCTACCTGCTACCCTTGAGCTGAGGTCACTCGTGCTTTCCTGCAGCTGGTGTCAAACTCCTGCCTGTGGTGGTGCAAGTCACTGGTTCTCTCTGTCCTGTCTCTTTATGAGACTGATCCCTGCCCTTATTCCAGAGAAGTCCCTAGCTACGAGCCTAGGTGCTAGTTAAGCTCTGAAGAGAAGAACCTATGCTCAGTTCCCATCTTCTCGCAGCTCATTCCCGGCATCTTCCCAGCTCAGGGTGTCAGTTTGTGGCTCCCTTTTCACAGTCACCCAGCTCTCCCTGATCACTGTAGCAGGAGCCCAGCATCTCACTCCATGCTCTGACTCATGCTTGCTGGGGTTGTGCTTCAGGTTTTGAGGTGCCTTATAATCTCTCTGGATCTTACCTAAAAATCCTAACTCAGATCTGAGAATGCTGTACAGTGTTATCCTCTCCTGTTTTCTTCCCCCCTTTATCCTCCTGTTACTACTGATTTATGAGCAGTGCAGCTCTATGCAGTGAAGGGCTGTGAGAGAGGAGATCCTGGCAATGACTTTCAAATACCCAGGTAGGAGCTAGAGGTCTGATCTGCTGCACAGGGTCACAGCAAGGTCACGACTGTGACATCTCCTTCCCACCCATCTCCCAAATAATCTGTAGTCTTGTGTTTAAAATACCAACCATTGCATTTTGGCAACCAGCTTCCTTTGATCTGAAGGACTGTTGGGTGACTGACTGCTCCTTGCGTCTTCCTAAATCTCCTCCATTGTTATCCCTCTCTCTCCTCTTTGCTATTCCATCTTCTTCTTTTTCCCAGTTTATTTGTATACTGTAGTTTTACTGGATAAACAGGGAGAAGAATGAGCTGGGTGTGTGCACAGAGTGAAATTACCCAAGGTACTGGACCATCAAAGCATCTTAGATACGGACAGATACCCAAAATACTGAGTCTTTAAATAGGCTTTGTTCCTCAATCTCTGAAAAAAATATTGCTTAAGTTGATGTACTGGCATCATATTTATAGATATTTGTGGAAAGGAATCATGTTTATTGATGTCTGTGGTAATGAACGTGAAATAATGTGCTTTTTGTTTTCTCATCAGGTTTATACATTCTTAACAGAATGCAATAGACACTACTGTAACTGTCAACATCAGTGATGGATGACAATATTTGCATGAGGTTATCTGTAAAATAACCTCATACTGTTATTCTGTTCATTTTGAATAGTGAACTTGTAGCCAACAATGTAAGAGTCTCACATTTTAGCTAGGATTTTAAGAGCACAGTGAAATGCTGTAGGAGTTTCTCTGTTGTTAAATTAATAGGATCCAGAGTACCGTATCTGCTTAGTAGGTGGTAGCATGCTTTCTTTTCATAGAGAGTTTATCACTATTGTGAGCAATGCAAATGTCATAGACTGGATGCAAAATTGCTCCTAATAACTACAACAAAATACCTTAAAATTCTCATTTCCATTATAGCAACAATTGAGTGGTGAGGGACAAGAAAGGACTAATTAGAACCAGGGGCTCCTAATAAGATTGTAGGAGTTAATGCAACACTTAGAAGACAGCCTTTCTGCCTCTCCTAGTCCACAGCACATTGCAAAGAAAAGAGTAATGAGCTTAAAGCACCTTTATGGTTGCAGAAAACAGCTGCCGTTCTCTGTCCAATGGCAAATGCACCTACTAAGTAAAACACAGTAAATTGTTATTTGCGAACAGCATCACAGGGGCAGCGACCTCTCCGGGTGATGCTCGCTCCTCGTCAGAGGGCCCATGCCAAATCTGTGCATCAGCACAGACCTTTTTGTTGGGCTGGCATGGACCAAGTGGTGCCCAGCTTGTGTGAAAGACCAAGGCAGAACAGATGGTCTCATCCTGCAAGATCAGGGATGGGGATGTCCATCCAGCCCCAAGGCTGCTCTCCTGAGCCACACATTGACCTGCAGCTTGTGCTCCACTTGCAGTAGGACACACATGCAAACGCAGGTTGGATGATATATGGGTTGTGTCTGTACATCTGCCTTATAGTGCACAAGCACCACAGCCCTCTCTGATATTATTAACAGTAACAATTAATGGTATCTCTAGTTAATCTTTAAATGCATACATTACTTTGCTCGAACCTTACATTAAGGCTAAAGAGCATCTTGGTCAAAACAAAACTCTTTCTATGTGGTGGTGTCCCGCCTCCAGTCCTACTGTCCCACCCCAGTGCCTGTAGGAGAAAGGCACAGCAGAATGTATTCAGCTCCATCAGCAGCTCCACGAGATGGCTTTATCGCTTGGTGCCAGGGTGCTTCCTTAAACAATTCTCCAGAACCAGTGGGACCAGGAAAATCCTTACCTCTGATAACTTACACAAAGAATGTTTTATTTGTATCTAATGTAAGGATTTCTGCAACAAACTGTGAAAAAAAAAAAAAAAAAAAAACCATGAATATGGGCTGAAAAGGTCTAGAATTCACAAATTGTACACATGCCTATATTTCTGAAGACAAATCTAAGCAGTTGTGTTGTACTGTAGGAAATTTCATTTTTACGTACATATATATATATATATAGTAAATAAATAGGATGCTGCATATTTTTGCAGTTGTTTACCCTTACGATATAGAAGTGTTGAGATACGCTCCGCCTATTAAGAATTATTTTAATACAAATACAAATACTCTAGTTTCTGACTTAGCTAATGTCTATCCTTTCCTTTCACCCAAGAGTGCACAAGTTTAATCCTAAATTTGAAACTATACTTACATCTTACAAAACAGAGAAATAAAAGGTCTAATTAAATTGCAAGGATTAATTCCAGTACATGGCTCCCTGTTTTCTCAACAGCAAGCCAGACAGTCTTCCTGCTGGGTAAAGTGTATCTCCCTTGTAAAGGGCCCCTTTGGTACTCAGGTACCTCTCATCTCCTCAGCTGAGCTCAGGTGTAGTGATGTGCTGAAAAAGACTTATGCAGAAACCAGAGCAAACTGCAGCCACCAATGTGACCCAGCATTAGTCAATCTTGTATTCAGGCACATGTTCATCCAAGCAGTACAAACAGAAGTCATGCCAGGACTTCTGCATTTCCATTTTCAGCCACCAGGAACACCTCTAGTTGAGAAAAATAAGTCCTTCAAGCCAGGGGTGGGCAGCAACCAGAACAATTTTGGCCATTTTTAGCCCACTCCCCCACTGCAGTCCTGCGGCTGTTCCTCTGCTGCAGACCCAGACACGCTGCTCTCACACAACCAGAACACCAGCACCAGCGGCTGACGAAAGCATCCCCAGCCAGGGACTGCTGTACATCCCACCCCACGGGCTGTATTTTGGCTGTGGGACAGCTGCGTGTCCAGGGGTGAGGGTGATGGGAGGGGAGAGTTGTGTATGTCCTGACAGCACCTCCATCAAGAGCCTTGCCTATATTTTCTCGCTGGTAAAGCATGGAAACATTTTTTTTCAGGATTGCTGAAAAATGCATGTTGAGAAATGCATCTAAAAATAACTGGGTTTTTCTTTTCCATGTTTTCTTTATGGTCTTGGATGAAAGTGAAACTTGAAATGATGTTTGCTTTCAGCATGAGTACAAATTTGGGGAAAAAGCCTATATGCAGTCAATTATACAGAGCTTTTCAAATTAATACAAAAGTACGTTTTCTTTTCAGTGTTATAGCCAACAAAATACAAACTGTAACGGCATTTTTCCACAAGACTTGAACTTTAACTTGTTTACAGAAATCTGATTTTTGTGTCCCAAGGTATGTTAAGGCTTGCCCAGATCCAGAGGGTTTGCAGAGACAGCAACAAACATCTGTTTCTTTCTGCAGTGCAGTCTGACAGCTTCACCTGAAGCTCAACTTACGCCACACAGTCAAAGAAAGAAACATCAGTCTGCTTTCCAGCCACAAATTTCTACCTTTGGTTTGTCTTGGTCTTCATGCAACCCCAAGGTCAACCAGACCCTTGAGTTCACCTGACTAGTCCCTACTTGCTGAATTTAAAAAACAAAAACTACCTAGGGCAAGCTCTGTCTGAGGGACTCCAGTGCAGCTAGACAGAAGTTTTCAGGCAGCCTGACATCTGTATTTTGGAAAAATTAAGTGCCATGTATTTCTCTTTCAACTTATAGTTATCGAAAATGGAGTCTCTTAGAGCTGTTGGTATTATACTGCTAAATGCCATGACACTGGCAAGGGATGGTGCCACTGGCTTAGTGTGCCTCAGCCTTGCCATAGCTCACTGCTTGAAAAACAGGAGCTTATTTGGATTCTCGGAAAAAGATGTAGCTTGGCCAAGGCTTAGACAATAAGGCTAGGAAAGTAAACTGCAGCGGGCTGGGGTGGCACAGGCCAGTCCTGCCTGAGAGCCAACATGCAAAGCAAAGCCACTTTGTGAGGCCAGTGGTGGTGCCTGGCTGATGGCCACCCTCTTAGAGATGCCTGTGCTATAGGCACATGAAGGCTGCTGCCCTGGAAAATGGAGGAAAAAGTATTACCAACAAGAGTCAAGAACCATGTCCCTTCTTTGGAAAATGTCACCTGGATTAAAGCCTCAGGTGCTTTTCCGAGAGGTAACCTGATACCCCTCCTCCTGCTTGCTGCATCCCCTTTGGAGAGTGTTCACTAGTCAGCAAACCTTCATCACTCTCCTGTTGCCAGTTACGAAAAGCTGGTGAAATTCACCTCATTTTTGGTGGTGATCATTACTTCAGACTTTACCCTTTCAATGTACCAGGTGCTGACCATGGCCATGACATGCTCCCATGAGCTCTTCCTTCCTGGACACCTTTGGGGACTTGTGCTTGGAGGGGAGGGGAGGGGAGGGGAGGGGAGGGGAGGGGAGGGGAGGGGAGGGGAGGGGAGAAGACTGTGTTGGCCAGATGTCTCCCCAGCCATGAGGACCAGCCCTCCAGAGCTCCTGGATGTACAGTCTGCAGCAGAGATGCAGCAAGCTCAGGGTTCAGCAGCACCACTGCAGGAGCCGAGCTCATCAAGGATGAAAAAGCAGTTGTTCTACCCCCGATAATTATAAGGGAGCATAGCAGAGTTAGGTGCCGAGGTACTGGAAAGTGTTATGATAACAAAGAAACCCATGAAGAGGGTGGAGAAATTTTTATGACGTGAGATCAGATTAATGACCTGTACAACAGCTGCAGTAAAAACAGCAGCATACAGATGCTACAACATTTGTACAACACATTTCTCCAAACCAAAACCAAAGCCTGTAATTTACTAGAATGTTAAAAAGGAAAAGAAAAAAAAAATAAATAAAAAGAAAATTACACGTTCACTGACAAAGCCAGTTCTTGCAGACGCTGAAGTCTCCTCAGGCTTGGTTCAGGCAATAGTTCCCACTAGTATTTTTTACAGGAAAGACAGATCTCCTAGTAATTTTCAGATACCATTTGTAGATAACCAGAGAAGTACCAGATGCTGGAGAAACAACTTCCCTGACATAACGAGGAATTATATATCTCTTGCAATTAGATCATCATAAAAGGAAAGGAAAACAGGCATCAGTCTGCCATTCTCGCATCCAGTGGCATTTAAACAATGAGCACAGTCTCTGTTACTACTGCTGGCAGGCCTCCAGCAGCACTTTGAAAAGGCAGCGTGGCCTCCCTGTAAATTGATAAACAATCTTGTGGAGCAACAGGCACGGGAAAATTCAAGCCTTTGTTAAATTTTGACTCTAGTGGAGCACTAATTGGCATCTTTCTGGGCAAAACAAACAGGGTCAACTTCTCCAGTTTCCAGAGGCAGATTATTTTAACCAGAATTTGCGGTCCTTGCAGTTAATGGAATAAAACCCAGGAATGCGAGTGGTAAGAGATGGAGAAATTGTTTGCTTTCTTAGGAGTTCTGGCAGTGAAAACAATCAAACTCAGTTGATGAAAAAGCCTGAATAACTGAGTCCTAGCTGTGCTAATGGCTTCAACGCACAGTCAGTACCACTACAATGCAGATGTGCCACCTTCACACAGGATGCTAATTTCCTGGTGTAAGACGTGGTCACTGGCTGCACCATTCAGGACCAATCTCATCCAGACAGGGGATTATATTCTCACCTCTGCTCTGGGCCGAGAAACAGAGAATGGCCTGAAATCTTTCGTAAGGGGGCACCAGTGCCTGTCAAGATGCAGAGCGCTCTCTGGTAAGCGTGCTCAGACACATGCGTTCCAGCTAATTATCTTCCTTCATCCAGTGCTACAGCATGTCCCTGCCTGCTCCAGATTATACTCGAGCAAGTTCAGCTCTAGGTGGGACTCATGCTCTGGTAAACCATGAGGAAGAAGCTTCACAGCAGACCAGAGCCTGAGTCCCACCAAGCACACAATGCACGCAATGCAGTCTGCAAACCCCAGGCAGGCAACTAAAGCCCTGAGCAAGTGGGGTGACACTGCAACATGCCAGGCAAACACATCGCCAACACCTTGACTTCCCTTGGGACAATCTCACTATCCTAGAAGACAGGATTATTATAAATCAGTTCTTTCAAGTACGAATATGTCTATATTTACATTAAAACCGTCTATCAAGTACAAGAGACTACTAGTCCTGTTTACTGCAGAAATAGCCCATCCTTCCTCTGAGGGCACCTGAACACCACTCTGAGGGCTCAGGACACTCGTCCAAAATTGGAAAGCTTTTTTTTTTTTCCTAAATTTTGGTATTTACAAAAAATCCAGATGCCAGTAAACAAATTATGTCAAAACTAATAGCTAGAAAACACCTTTTGCGACACACTCTTTACCTACCCATCTACCTCTAAGAAAACACTGTGGTCAGCACAGCCGAGCACTGAAAATACCACCCACAAAGACCAGGATTCATTGAAGCCAGCTCCAAGAGGTGAAGGGACAGGCATGACGAGGGCGTTTACCCACAAAAAGAACATGCAGTGTTTCCAACCCCACCTGCTTCATAGGTGCTGTCTCCATGGACTTCTATAAGTGCCCCACCAAAAGAAGTATTGTCCCAGCAGACAGCTGGTAACCCCTCCGCTACCTCACTGGGGAAGCACTCATTTTGGGATGTCCTATGGCTCAAAGCAGCAGAAGAGATTTCATGTGTCCTTGCCACCGATCCACTCAGCAAATTATTGGTCCCAGGGACCTTCCAGAAAAATCTGGATGAGCCAAAGGCAGAAAACTCACAGTCTAGTTACAAGAGGCTAGATAGCACCCAGATACAGATGCTGTACATTTTCAAAGAATTTAAAGCTGATTAATTGCTAACAAGGATGCTATTTAGAGTGCTAAGTTTTACAAATAAAGAAATTTAGCCACAAATATCTTGAGTTGCTACAGAGGTTATTTCACAAAGGTCACTAGTAGCCACCACTAACACTGCTGAAAAGAATCAGACTAATTTACTAATTAGATACACAGAGTTACTCCCAGGCATCCCTTCCATAGACTTTTTAGGGTTCAAAGTCTGCTGTGAAATGGCTAAGGTCCACTGTGGACAATGGATTTAGCCTTAGATTTATATAATCTGATAAAATGTCTTAGACTTTCACAATCTGGAGAACTGCCTTAATGGGTCTCTACTAAAATACTAAATTATACATTAATTGCTTTGGGGGGATGAAGGGGACAAGGGAAATGCTAGGTAGGCTTCAAGCCTTTGTATCTTTTATTGTAGATTTGGGATTGATATTTTATTGGTTCCAACTTTGGTAAGAAATGAGAAATTATGTAAACCAGCTCTGTAAAAGATGCGGAGAATCAACAAAACCCCAGGAAAACAAACAGCAAAGGATGCCAGCATTTCACTGCTGAGGAAAACATTTTAAGGAATAAAACCTACTGCAATGGGGAGCTCCCAGCCTTTTAGACCAACATTATTGCAAAGGCAAGTGCAAGTGCAGGTGTAAAGCTCAGTCAAACCCCATCTAACGTGTGAGGCCCAGGTTGTGAGGAGGTAGCCAACATGGCTAACAATGGCTATTGAGAACTGCATGACTGGGCATCGGAGTCTTCTCTGATCTTGTTGCAACATTACTTTGCATATGCCCTCATATTTCTATGTGTGCCTTTAGCGATTGAGCAAAAACATCATTATCTATGTGATTTCTCCTTGTGGGCTACACAGGCACACTAATCTCTGACACAAATTTATTTTCATCCGATTCAAGAGGTAAATCAGCACAGACACCAGCAATTTAGCACTGAACCAGGGTAACCAAACTCCTTTTCACCAGGAGTGGGAGCAGTTACATTTATACAGTACTAAAACTACATTTGGCCCTTGAAGGCAATCGCAAGGCTGATGTGGCCCCTGGTGAAAATGAGTTTGACACCCCTGCACTAAACCAAAAGGCTTTGCAGCAGTACTGCATTCTATAGAAAATACGTCTGATCTCCACTCCAGTGAAACTGAGTCATCAAAAGTATTTCCTTCTGCACTGTTGTTTTATACCTGAACACGCAGAAACTGAGGTGTTACTCCAGCGCACAAGCTCCTGATGACCTGTGGAATAAGCCCACCTCACCCAGCAAGGAAATGAAGGGCAATCAAAAGCCTCACTGGGACCCACAGCATTTTTCACATGGCTAGGTCTAGGATAAGACAGATAGCTCATGTTTTGCTTCAACATCTGAAAAAAAAGTATACCACAACGTTAGTGTGTGCGTGTCACTTAGCAGCCCAGCTCACATCACTTGTGATGGCCTTAACTTAACTGCAAGAAACTGGGTGCCTGCTGCTTTTTCTGTTTCAAGTCAGCAGATGGTGCTTTTAGAAGGTCTGTCTTCCATCTCGGCTGCTTTACAGCCAGAGGAGTTTGGTAGGCCCTGTACAGAGTTGCTTCAGCAAGCTGCATGTCACCTAGGAAGCAAGAGGAAAAGGTTGCACGCATAACCTTAATACGGATTGAAGTAACAAAAGACTGAAAGCTTTGTGTGAAAATATAGGTCCTTTGATAAGCCATGCTTTCATTTTTAGCAATGTGCAACTCCCTCATCTCAGCATTTCATACCACTGCTACTCAGGAGAGAGTTTCATACTGCCCTGAGTGTACAGCCAGTCAAGATGGTGAGATGTCTGTTCAGTGTATTCTGCAGAGGGGCACAAAACAAGCTGCAAAAGAAGAAAGTGCCCACAAGAGACCAAACACTTCCTCAGAGCTAGCCAGGCAAGGAGATGTTGGCCAGAAGGCCCCTTTGCCTGTCATCCTGCACTTGAGGGCCCTGAGGAGGACAGGGGAGGAGAATAAGGCAGCTCAAGTTTGTTTATTACTCATTTTTTAATGCTTCTGTGCTTTTCTGTTTGACTCAGCTGCCGCCCTGTGGTTGGAATTTCAGCATCAAAACCCGAGCAATTTGAATGCATTTAATATTAGTAATAATATTATTCAAAATATTGTTAAATTATTATAAGAACTCAGCAAATCTGCATTGTTTATATTCTTAAAATGTGCAGTCCCTCTGCCTTTTTATTGAAAATTATATTTTTCTTCAGCTTTTATAAAGATCCTGAGCATTTTCACATGCCCCTCCCCCCTGCCCAGGCAGTGTAGCTGCAGCCATATTTTTCATGGGGAAGGCTCAGACCTGATGGTCTCCTTCCCCACAGACCCGACTGACCCAGGGACCCACATTTTCTGCCTGCCTGCATTTACGGATCAGGCAGGAGGGGCAGAGCTGGTTTCCTGGCCCCCAGACAAGTTCCCAAACCATGCAAGAGCAAAAGCAACTCACCCCCTGTGCCAGATAGGCTCACTGAACTTTTCAAACTCATGGGGCCAGTGCTAGGACTGGCCATCCCGCCCGTCATCCACCCCATTCTTTTCTTGCCATAATAAGCCCATAATTTTTCAGTCATTGCCTTTGTGCTTTCGAGGGACCTCCAGCAGCCTGGCTCCTGTGACGCTGGAGGGAGCAAAGCACAGGGACAACGCACTCACACCCATACCCACCTGCACTTCCCTTTTGCTGGGGCTGAACCACCCTCTCCCTGCTGAGCCAGCCACCCATGTAAGAGTTGGTGTGGCTGCGCCATAACCCAAGTGGCATCAGTGATGCTTCCACTTGTCAGCTGTGCTTATGGCATCCTGATATTACAATATTAATAAAAATCAGACCTATGCACCTTTCTCAACTCCTTTTCAATAACTAAGAACTAGCACAAGCATTATTCTAACATCATCCAAGCGAATCCGTGTAAGTTTGTGTCCTGTGTGGAAACTATTTCAATAAATGAGAAGTCCTATGTCAGTTTTCTTGCTGTTTCACAGAATAAGCCTTGTCAGAAGCATTTTAACTTTAGGATGGTTGATCGGTGATAATGTGTTTCACAAACCTAGCAGAACTCAAAGCAACTGAAATCAAATTAAGGGGTACTCACTAGGTAGTCATATGCAGGGAAACCATAGGGAGTTGTTAGTCTCAAGCATGAAGTTAGCCAATATGGATTTCTTGGTGTATTGCTGCAGCAAATGACAGCACCAAACTGCCACTAGACAGAAGACCAGAAGATCTGCAAACACCACATAGGAGTTGTCTTCGTTGTGCCTTCTGTAGTTTGTTATACCACCACTCGCACACAGAAGCAGATGGTATGCTACGTATCAATTTACTATCCCTCTCTGTCACAGATTTTTTTTTCAGCTCCGTCTGTGCATTTTTATTCAAAAGGGGGCCATATGGTCCCTGTGAGGTAGTTTATAAATAATTGTGTATTTACAGTAGCAATCGAAACCAGAGTCACATGCTTACCTTCAGCACGGCAGCTGACAGTAACTGGGTACTATAGGGTCTGGAATTATTTCCTCAGTACAGCATAGAGATATGCAATGAATAATTAAACAGACATTGATTTCATGTGGCCTTCCTGATCACATTTGTTCTGCTACTGCTGCAAAACACAAGGTTCCTAATCAGAGCTGGTCAGAGAGAGATCGGGCCATGTGTGGTCTGATAGCATCGCCTCCACCTGTCATTTGCTCGTTGGAGCAATGACCCTGTGTCCTCGCTCTGCCTGGGGTTAGATTAAGCCCTTGGTGAAGGACAGCCTAGAAAAGATGGTGCTGTCCCACCATGCAACCCTCCTTTGCTTCACCCTTCAAGTCTGCAGGGGTTGGTTTGAACACGTAGCTCAGCGCTTAGCCCAGAAGAGCAGTTTTGCAGGTGCAGATGGTTGGAGGACAGCAGATATCTAGCTAGCACCACTTCCCCAAACGCTTTGAGGCATAAAGGCTCCTGCAAGCCACCACCGCACCAGTGCCTCCATCTGCTCACCCGTCCCCTTCCTCCCCGCACGTCTCTTAACCATGTCTTGTTCCATCTAGCAAAGAGCAAATTCACCTTAAGTAAAAAACAACTGAAGAAACAAGATCAACATTACTCATGTAAAACCCTGGCCTTTTTCAAAGTTGCAGTGACTGAATTAGGGGCCACTGCTGCCCACCCAGAGTATTTTCTGCACGGCCCTCATTTTTGTACACAAAGATTCAAAGGTAAAACTGCACCTCCCTGATACCAAGGGAGAGTGTGCAAGGTCAGATGTCCTAGATGCTCTGTCTCCAGACTGGGGGTAAATTGCCAGCAGACCTCAGCTCCTGCTTACATCAATAAATAAAAGTAGATTTTTAAGAAGTGCCTCACATTGCTATTACTGGCCAGGATATGTCAGTGAGAGTGCCCTTCCAGAGAGTTCAATATCCCTTTGTAAATCCTGAGTACTCATTTGTGGGCTTAACTGGGGATGCTGAAATAAACATGGCTCCTCTCTAATCCCACACCTTTGTCATGAGATCTGGGCTCCTCTGGTCACAGAAAATCCTGTAGTCCAAATCTTACCCCATTGCCCACCCCTCTGGCATGATGGTTTTGTCTAAGAATTAATACTGGATAAAAATGAAGGTGAAACTGATTCAATCTAGATGGCAACAGTGTAATTCTCTTTACTTTCCATTCTCTATTGCTTGCACAGCCAGTGGGAAACAAAATTTGCTTTTCATAACGATTCTTTGGGTTGATGCCTAAGAAGAGGACTGCGGGTTGTGATTTACTGAGCTGGGAGGCAGGATTAGATGGGTTATGTAAGCAGAACAGCAAAATCAATCATGAACAAAATTTAGACTCATTCCAATGTTGTGCTGAACCCTACCCTCTCCCCTTCAGCTTGGAGAGAAAAATGGCAGAGATCTGGAGAATTATTTGAGAAGTATGAAATAAAACTACTATAGCAAATACTTGCAGCCCCAGCTGATTGAGTCTGCTCCTCATTCAGTGATCAGTAAATCTGGATATTGGCAAGGCTGAGCACATGGTGACCATGGGGACAAGCACAGCCAGCCCTAAGCTCTCCAGGGATGACCACAGGGATGGCACGTGGTGGGAAGGCTGGGTTTGCAGCATTGCAGAAACATCGCCTTGAGAGATGTCTGGCCTCCGGGGTGCTCCAGTTGTTTGCCTTAAGAGGGGTAGGAGAGGCATTCCTGCATGGAATTGTCACCAGTTCATGAGGTGGCTATAGCACCGTCCTCTCCCCAGCCGTCTGCCCTTCCCCACACCTCGGGTCGGTCACCCTGTGAAAGCTTCTGCATCAGGGTGAGCTGCCACCTGGAAAGCTGCCAGCAGACACCCAGCCGGTATCCTCCCCACTGTTGGATGTAAGCTTTCTGCCCGCTTTCCTTATGTAAAGAGTGAGAAAGAAGTTTTGCTTTTCACTGTTTTTCTTCCCGAGCTTGACAACCAGGCTGTGCACAGTAACAGAGTCAGGTAGAGATTAATGTGTTTGCATTCTCAGGACTGATGTCTGACTCCGCAGTTATTTAAGCTCCTAATAAGAAACATGGGCACCAGGCTTGCCCTAGATTTCCAAACTGAAATGCCTCTGAAGATCTAAGTGGTCACATTAGTAAAACCCATGATACTAATTGTACACAAGGTGCTATCAAATGCATAGACTAATCAGCTAAAAAAAATAGAGATTGCTTTCTGCTGACTGCTTTCATTAATAATTATTTCGCTGTTACTGGTGATAATAGTTCAAACTCTTTTTGTCCTGATGGGAGAACTTGAATGTTCCAATGCAATACTCGATACAAGTAGAGTGCACCAGTTCTGTGCTTCTGCAAGAGCTCCAGATGGTAAAACAGACATTAAAATGAGAAATATAATTTTTTATCTAAACCATTTTACTGTGATAAAACAAGCAATTAAAATACTTAGAAATAGTGACATTTTAAAAGTGTTATTGCTTCACACAATCTACAATACTATTGGGTTAGCAATCCTACCTTTAAAGGTACAAACCCATTTTTAAATACACGGGAGCAGATAGTACACCAATACAAATAATAATTTCACTGATTTCATCAAAGAGACTCTAATTTTTAAGTGGCAAACAGAGCCAGTGCTATCCATCCTCTATTTTTAGCTTTACTCCAGAACTCCACATTGTCCCTGGCATAGTAAAATGACACCTTCCACAAATACAAGAAATTCATTGACTTCATATTCTAAACAAGCCATTGTTAAAATAAATGGAAGTCTCTTAACTCTTAACAATAGTGAATCAGATGGATCTGACCTCTGCGGGTGGGACTTTAATTATGTTCACTATGTTTAAGAAAGTACAGTATTGTAATAATATTATTCATTGCATACCAAGAGTTCCATCAAAGGCTTGACAATCCCAGGAAACGATGCACATCCTCACTTACAGTACTGCTAAAATGCTAAATATGTCCGGTCATATAAAGCCTGATCCTGTGAAGTTTTGGCATCGCAGCTTAATAGGAACTAACAACATCTCCGGTCATCCCTTTTCCTCAGGGACAGGCATTGTACTCAATCACAGCTTGCTGTCTTTAGCCCTCTCTAAAAAAGGATAACTGGGATAAAACTCCAGCAAAAACAAGTGATATTGCTGCTGTACAATGAAGTGTTTGTAGGAGGGAGGAAGGAAGGGGGAGGAATAAATGGTTATCTGGGGAACACTGGCGACAGGTAATTTACAGCCTCTAGAGGACAGAAGGACTGCTGGAAGGAGGGAGATGCAACGTGACATAAAAGCAGCATCTCTGCAGAGGCTGCAGTCTCTCCTAACCAGCTCAGTTAGGAACTGGAGTTGCCACACACCAAACTATCCTCTCAAAGGGTGACATGATGCCACTGATCACTTTTGGCTCTGGCTAGTAGAAAGGCCCATCAGGAGCGATAAATTCTGGCCTCTCCTTCAAATGATGTGACTAATTGATACTTGCTTGGTAATTAACTTAGAACACATTTCACCACAGCAAGCAGAAAATTTGTCTGAAAGGAGTTACTGTGGCAATCATTTTGGGTGTTTTTGCTGGAAATAGAGGATGTCACTGCTCAGTTATACTACTCTTTTACAGCTAGTAGTGTTCACAGAAGTAAACACAGGCTTATTCTCAGTCAAAGGCTGTGGTTTAGATCCTGCTGAAATACTTTTTTCAGGTGGAAATTATCCACGATGTTCAAACATCTAGAAAATTAACCTTTTCCCCTAATCTTATGTTTCCATTGCATCAGTAGCTGGGGTCCACACCTGCTAGCATTCAATCCCACTATTCAGCTTTGCTGAACAGCTTGCTAAATCTCTTCCTTTTTAAAGAACTGCTTTTCTGTGTTTGCTCTCTATTAAAAGGCTCACTGATTGCTTAAGTTTGGAAGACACCAAGCAGGAAACCTGCCAGCAGTTTGGGAGGCAGCATCTCTTCTCCCAAAAACAGGAGGAGCTTCTCTTGCCATGCTTTGACTTTCTTCTCCTCAAAACGAGCTCCACCATGTGGTTAGTTCACTTACTTGCATCTTCTGCAGTTCCAGTCCTATTAACATAACAGCTGCTTGGTGGTTGCTTTGCAGGAGCTGCCCCAGGAAATTTGTCTGAAGGGGCTTTCCAACCGCTCGTCCTGACTTTCATTTGGAGAAGAGCCCCTATTCAAAGATAATTTTGTCTCTTTCCCTGCAATTATCTAAGTAATTAAAGCTCGGGAAAATACGGGCAATTTTAGCTAGCATATACAGTTTCTGTTTCAACTTAGAGTTTTCAAGAATTACTAGCCTGTCCTGAGTGGATTGCAAATAGCTGCATGGCTTCAAGGAGCAGCATGGGAGGTCTGTCCACCTCTCCCACCACAAAAAAAATGGAGCGCACAGAATCACAGAATGTTAGGGATTGGAAGGGACCTCAAAAGATAATGTAGTCTAATCGCCCTGCTGGAGCAGGAGCACCTAGATGAGGTTACACAGGAATGTGTCCAGGTGGGTTTTGAATGTCTTCAGAGAAGGAGACTCCACAACCCTCCTGGGCAGCCTGTTCCAGTGCTCTGTTACCCTCACTGAGAAGAAGTTTCTTCTCAAATTTAAATGGAACCTCTTGTGTTTCAGTGTGAACCCATTACCCCTTGTCTTACCATTGCTTGTCACTGAGAAGAGCCTGACTCCACTCTCCTGACACTCACCCTTTATATATCTGTAAACATTAATAAGATCACCCCTCAGTCTCCTCTTCTTCAAACTAAAGAGACCCAGCTCCCTCAGCCTTTCCTCATAAGGGAGATGCTCCACTCCCTTAATCATCTTTGTTGCCCTGTGCTGGAAGCCAGCAGCTGCCATCTGATAAATCTATCTCACCCTTAAAATGGTTACCTACCCTGAAGTACTTTTGGAAAGGTGGCCTGCAAACAGAGGAAGCAGCACAATTGCTCTCATGGGCAGCAATGCCCTTCAGGCCATCACACCACCAGCCTCCCATGTGAGCTGCTATGTTGGTCACAGACTCACAGAATCACAGACTGGCTGGGGTTGGAAGGGACCTCTGGAGATCACCTAGTCCAACCCACCTGCTAAAGCAGATTCACCTACAGCAGACTGCACAGGAATGTGTCCAGGCAGGTCTTGAATGTCTCCAGAGAAGGAGACTCCACAGCCTCTCTGGGCAGCCTGTTCCAGTGCTTTGGCACCCTCAAAGTAAAGAAGTTTCTCCTCATATTCAGATGGAACCTCCTGTGCTTCAGTCGGTGCCCATTGCCCCTCATCCTACCGTTGGGCACCACTGAAAGGAGTCTGGTCCCATCCTCCTGACATCCACGCTTGAAATATTTATAAACATTGATGAGATCCCCTCTCAGCCTTCTCTTCTCCAGGCTGAACATACCCAGCTCTCTCAGTCTCTCTTCATAAGAAAGGTGCTTCAGATCCCTAATCATCTTCGTAGCCAAATGCTGGATGCCCTCGATTAATTCCTCATCCTTTTTAAACTGGGGAGCCCAGAACTGGATGCAATACTGCAGATGCGGTCTCACCAGGGGAGAGTAAAGGGGGAGGAGAACCTCCCTTAACCTGATGGTCAAACTCTTCTAAATGCACCCCAGGATACCATTGGCCTTCTTGGACACAAGGGCACATTGTTGACTCGTGGTCAACCTGTTGTTGACCAGAATACCCAAGTCCTTCTCTGCAGTGCTGCTTTCCTGTAGGTCCACCCCTAACCTGTAGTGGTGCCTGGGGTTATTCCTCCCCAGGTGCAGGACCCTACACTTGCCCTTGCTGAACTTCATCAGGTTCTTTCCTGTCCAGTCCTCCAGTCTGTCCAGGTCTTGCTGAATGGTCGCACAGACCTCTGGCGTGTCAGCCCTTCCTCCCAGCTTGATATCATCAGTAAACTTGCTGAGGGTGCACTCATCCAGGTCATTGGATGAACAGATTGAACAGGACTGGACCTAACACTGACCCCTGGGGAACCTCACTAACTACCGGCCTCCAACCAGACTTTGCACGATTGATCACAACCCTCTGAGCTCTGTCATCCAACAAATGATGCTGTGATAGGTAAGATGGCATCAAGGGAACACTACCTTTGCAGGGCTAAAAAATGTTCAACATATTCAACTTATTCTGGAGGCGTTGGCTGAACACAGAGCACCCATCTACTGGAGAACTACGGTCTCAGTGTTGGATTTAGTTTCTGTTAAAAAGGTACAAAATTGTATTTGGAGTCTATTTAGCACTTCCATTATAGACTTTAAAACAGATGAAACAGGTTGGTGGGAAAAAATAAACACCCCTATACTATGTTGTTAAAATGTTCCTTTTGAGCAGTGTACCCCAATACTTGAAACATCAGCTTTGTTACACCTCAGGTACGGCCTCAGCCACACATTTAATGTTGAATTGAGCAGGTCAGTACTGACTCCCCATAACAGTGTAAGATTATTAATAGCTACAAAATATATAATGTGCTCCCTCAGCAGAAATGAGGCTTTCTGTTTTATTAAAACTTTATGACATTTCCTTCTCACTAATCTGGGATGATGGCATTTATATGATCTGCTGAGCTCTCTAGCCTATCAATTCAGAAATTTATAAAACAATTAATCTCATTTGACAGCATTTTCTTTTCTTTTTTTTCCCATACTTGCTCAAAAGCAGTTTGGCAGAAAAGGGACTGGGGTCCCTGGTAGATGCCCAGTTGAACATGAGCCAGCAAAGTGCCCTTGTGGCAAAGAAGGCCAGTGGTATCCTGGGCTGCTTTAGGCCAAGTATTGCCAGCAGGCCTAGGAGGTGATCCTTCACCTCTGCTCAGCACTGTTGAGGCCACACCTGGGATGACGGGTTCAGTTCTGGGTTCCCCAGTGACACAGAGATATAGAGCTACTGAAGAGAGTCCAGTGAAGGGCCACAAGGATGATGAAGGGACTGGAGCACCTCACATATGAGGAAATGCTGAGAGAGCTGGGACTGTTCAGCCTGGAGGAGAAGAGGCTCAGGGAGGATCTCATCAATGTGTACAAATATTTGAAGGGAAGGTGCTAAGAAGACAGAGCCAGGCTCTTTTCAGTGGTTCCCAGAGACAAGAACAGAGGCAATGGGCACAAACTGAAAGACAGGACATTCCCCTGAACATCAGGAAACACTTTTTCACTGTGAGAGGTGACCAAGCACTGGCACAGGTTGCCCAGGGAGGTTGTGGAGTCTCCATCCTTGGAGATATTCAAAAGCCAACTGGATACAGTCCTGGGCAATCATCTTTAAGTGGCCTTGCCTGTGCATATGACCAGATGACCCCCAGAGGTCCCTTCCAAACTCGACTATTCTGTGTTTCTGTGAATTCTGTCTGATAAGCAAGAATATATCCAGTGTGAAAAGCACACACGGACCATGAAGGGCAATGGCTCTCTAAGGAGCTGCTGTGGGTACCTGCCTGCAGGCACTCCACCTAACAGCAAGGTGTTGGGACACAAGATAACTAAGCGAGTGTTGGTTCATTCGATAGCTGGCTGACTGGGTTTGATTGTTCAGATCCCTCTTGATTTTTGGAATCATATGATAGTTGCAACCCAGTCACTCTTTTTGTCTCCTGGGCCCATTGAAGAGACAAAAGCTTTTCCTTCCAGATGCTACTCTGGAATTTGTCTTTCACCTCTGAGTTCCATAAGCCTTGTGCTGGTGACAGGTTCATATGGTGGCAGTCCCACTGTTCCTCCACACAGAGCCAACATCAGCAGGGACAGAGACCCCACAGCACATGGCATGTCCCACGGCTCGGGGACCCTGAGATTGCAGCAGAGGGGGTGTCAGAAAGTGACCAACTCACTCAATTCCTATTGGGAAGGTTACTTCACCATTTGTAGTTATGATTTACAAGTGTGAAGGTGCTTTGGTTAGATTTTCTTTTAGCATTTTAAATTCAAATGTGGAAAAAGGCTCACTAGAAAAAATCCTAGCTTAACTGCTGAAAATCATTTTTGAATGTAACTATAGGAGACCAAAATAAAACAGCCTAGAAAAACCCTGAGGCATGTGATGATTGACCTAGGAAATAATTACATAGCTGCCTAATTTTATATCCTGTGAGTAATCTCAGCAATTCCACAAAACTCTTTACAGTGCCTAAAGCTCAGCACCTCCTCCAGTCCAGCCGGAGCGTCAGCTTGAGCACCATAACATTAACAACTCCTCCACCTAGCTGCCCATCCCCATAATGTCAGCCCCAGCAGCAGCAGACAAGCAGAGGCTCATTGAAGTGTTATTTTGGGGGAAGTGCCAGAAATTATTTATTTGAACAGACATCTGAACATACTGTACTATTATTCTTAGAGTGCATTAAGTGGGGTATACTTTTAGAAGAGTGGATGCTTAATTTTTGTTTTGGGTAAAAACATTTTTTATTGTGGTCTAAAAATACACCAGTGGTATTATTCATGATTAAGGGATGTTCTTTTTAGTGGTGCCCTTATTAGCGAGTCTGCTATGAAAAATGTGTTTATTAGCTATCTAACGGCACTTCCGTTTCTATTGAACTATTAGCTAGCAACCTCGTGGGTAACTCTACTGCTGCTTCTGCATGATCAGCTGGGGATTACTGCCTAGGGACTGTAATAACATAGCACATTATGGGTGCAGTAAATCACTAATGTCCAAATTGTGTTATCAACATGAAGTATTTGATAATAACACAAAGGTAAATGACTAGAAAAGCTGATGATGGTGGTGTTGGCATTGATGTAATTCATGTGAGCTATATAGCAAATAATCTGAAGTCTGGATTTTATTCCTTTTTTTAAGTTATGGCCTAGTTTTGTTCTTATTTTAGTCTCTTGGATTTGCCAGTTGCTGAATGCACTTAAAGAATGCATTTAAAGAAACATATACAACTATAAAACTAGTTAATAGAAGTTAGAAAAAAGTCTGAAAGTTGTCTGAGAGGATGGGATGCCCTGCCCCGAGAGCTGCTGCCTCAGAACAACTCCTCTTTCCACTTGCGCGACACTGAAACACATTCCTGCTTTCTGCCTTCTCTGTGTAAGACCCGTGCAGCCAGCACAGGGGATCAACTCGGCAGACTCAGACTTACCAAAGAGATGAAACGAGCCATCTCGAAAAAAAACACATCCGAGTAGAATCAGGTTTCCTTGTCACCACCTCGCCAACTCTACCAGCACTACCAAAAGTGAACATGGATCATCTCCTGCCGTCTCTGGGCATTTCCAGGCAAGCTTGGTTGACTCCTGTGGAGCAATCAAAGAGGGTATTACCACCTATTGTTATCTGTTTTCTCCTTTTACTGATGGTTACCACCTCATAACAGGCAGCAGAATCAATGTTTTGAACTGCACAGAATATTAACGTAAAGAACCACTAGTCTGGGATTTATTTGTTGATTTGTTGTGTTTGGTGGGGTTTTGTTTTGGTTTTTTGTTGTTGTTGTTTTTGTCTGTTTGTTTCCCTGAGATGGAAACCTTCAGGAGAGGGACCTCTTAGACCAGAGGGGAATGTAATGTCTCTTGGTACAACCAGACATTTTATGGAGACGTTGTTCTGCATCACATTATTTTACTTCTCTTTAATCATATCTAGACAGCACGGCAGGCTGGATTTCTTGCTAATCCTCCAGTTGCTGTCATTGCTATACCACAGAGTTACAGACGCAGAATTCCTCAAGAGGGGAAATGGCAACTGCAGGAAAACTTGAGAAGTTTGGTGTATTCAAAACCTCAAGAAAGGGCAAATGACACTGCAAGACTCAAAATTTTGGACAACTGCGGAGGAAATGGATTTCAAGCTAGATAATTTTTTGTTCTTAGCACCTTTGAACTCTAGTAGCTAATCAATACTTTGAATAAGTCTGTGCTAAAGCTTGAGCATTTAAAATGAAATACATGGGCTCTTCTATAGTAAAACCGACAAAGGCCAGAGCGTTCCTAATATCTCAAGGTTAAATAAGACAGAAGATCACATAAATAAACCCACCATTACTTATAACATAAAAAAATCAAATGACAGGCTTTTTGCATTTGTTTAAAAAGTAACATCTTTTAGATACTCATATGAGTACAAAAACATTGATTCAGGTGAAACAAAGCTACTAAGTTACAGTGTTATAGCATCCTCCAGTACGGTTCAGACTGCATATGCTCTTGGATAAATGAGATGTTTTCATCCTGCAGGGGAAACAAAAAGAAGAAAAGACAGTGAAGAAATGCTGTTTTATATGTTTATGGATGTAAAATAGTGCTGGTATGCAACAGAAGTAGCACCTTCGTGCATGGAGTCCAGCTGTATGGTAACAACTTGGGAGTCAACATGCAAAGGACAAAGTACCACCCAGCACTCCCATCTAACAGGCCTCAAAGGGGTTTAATTTCATCAGGTTTCTCCAGTTCATTAGTAACATCTGGACATGCCTAATTTATTACCTCTTTGTAATAAAGACATCAGATAAAGAACTCAAACTGATGCATTTGCAGTTAACAATTGCTTTAGCTGAAATACTCTAAAATATACCAGAAAGGTGGAGTTTACCCATCCCCTCATCAATCAAGAAATTATGTCAAAATAAAGAAGAGACTTTACATGAAGTACATCAGAATCAGTAATTTAAAAAATCAATCTATAAGTTTAACCAAACACTTTCATAATACTTATCACAACCTGTTACAGCAAGTTTGAGCAAAACCAGTAGCCCATCCAGGGTGACGAAGGGGAGCATTGCATAATGTGACTTAGCTTAAGTCCAATGTGCTAAATTGGTTAGACAGGTCATCATCCCACAAATTAGAAAACATAATGTGGAACAAGAAAAGAATGAGGGATATTTTTGCACAGGATTGCATTGTAGGGTTTTTTGTTAGAATTTGCAAGGTATGCACATACTATATGCTAGCGTTAAAAGTTCCAAGTTGTTTTGTTTTGGGGTTTTTTGTCTTAAGACTGTGAATAAACATGGTTGGTCCCAGCCCACTGTTAGAACATTTGTAAAATGCTCATGGGAACTGTTGCAACAATTAAAGAATGATGTCTCCATGGCAGGATAACACCCTTCCCATTTCTTGCTGAGGAAACAATATGGTTATATATTATAAATTATGGCTAATTATCTCACATCCTGTTTCCTCATAGCCCTAAACACAGGAAGCCTTTTCTTCTTCATGATATTCAATCTTGCTGTTAATAATGTCTTTCATTTCTACAGTGGGACATGTTCCAGAGGATTCTAGTCTATCTCCATGGAGCACAGTCAAAGTGTGACCACAGCCTGGCATGGCAAGAGGAAAATTCCAGCCAAGACCATTACAAAATTCCTCTGATCCTATACAAAAGAGTTGCTGCTACACACAAAGAGCTGGAAGAGTCTGATTTCCTAGGGTTTTGTCCAAAACCTTCAGGTTTAGAGCCAGAATATACTTTAATTGAACATGAAACTCTCAGGAACTGACACGTGGTTCCTGGACATGGCCATAGTGTGAATCTGAAATGTGTGCTGCCAAATTTTAGCTGATCTGATCTCATCTCATCCATCGGATTCTTTTGAAGATGAGTTTTGCCAAAGTTTAAGCCAACGGGTCTTTTATGTATGTAGTTTACTAAATGGTAAACATGGCGGGTTCAAACACCAATAGTAGAACCAATAGTAACTGCTTAATCTTTCGTAATGGATTAGAAGACTAAAAAACCCCAACTAACTAAACAGTCAAACAAAAATCCAAAGCAGAGGTTTGATAATTTGTTTCCAATCTGGTCCTTTGCATTTATCAAAATAAATACAAGAGAAAAACAAACAAACAAAAAACAACCAACCAAACAAAAAAACCCCACCTACCAGTTGTTTATACCCTGACTATACTTTCAAAAAATATTTTTTTGTAGGTGCTAGACCAAACTTTTGCATTCCCTTTGGCTAAAAAGCAGAAGTCTTGAATTAGTGTGTGCTAACTCATCCCACTTACTTTTATTTATAGAGTATCATGCTGTATTTCCAAACAATGGTGCTTGCAAGCAAAGACACATTGCAAAGACACACTACAATAAAAACCATAATATCTCAAACATATTTTTAAAACAAGGACAGAATGAAAAGCTCAAACATTGAAATAATGTTCGTGCAGCCAAGTATCCCACGTACACGGCAGAACTTCAAAATTAAAAATTCTCTAAAAAGTAAAGAGAATGCAGGTACCAAAGACAGAGACTTCAGGATACTAATAACATGTTATTAGAAAAATTAGCCAAGCCACCTAATTTATTTCCAGTTAATTTATTTTTTTTCTGTGCAATATTTAAACACAAGCCAAAGTTGAATTTGAAATGAAAGCAATAATCAACATTCATTGCTGGAAAGAAGGAGAGGGAGAGATTCCTAGAAAATTTCTGGGGAAAATGACCAAGCAACCACTTTTCAAACACTTCAAAGATAAGAAGAAAATAAGTACCAACACAAATTTTTCAAGAACAACTGATGCCAAACGAGTCTCATTGGCTTTTATAGCAACGTAACAGGTCCCTTGGATAGGACAATTATAATTTATTTTATTTTAGTAGGCCTTTCAATTATGTTTAACTTAAGAAGAAGATTGAGAAGGAATTTTAAGAGTTAAAAGCAGATAAAAATCTGTTGCAAAGAGAAACCAGACAATCTGTTCCCAGTGCTCATGATGGACAGGACCAAATGTACGGTCTTCTGATGCAGTGTGAAGGATCCTGGTTACAGATCAGGAACAGGTACCCAAAAGCGTGAATTTATAACTAGAGAAATAGCCTGCTTGAGGAGGCTTTGGAAGAGAGAGTCCACCAGCAGAGATCTTGAAGAACAGACTGAAGGAAGGAACAACATATGTCTGACTGACCCTCTGGGGGGGGCAGGGAGGGTGAATGAGTTCTGAATAAAGTCTAAGAGTCCACTTTGGAATTTTTAATGGCATTCGAATATATCTACATTTTTCAAAAGCTCAGAATCCAAGAGATAAATAGATGACTCGTTCATTGCTCAAATGAGCATCTGAAATCAGACAGCAAAAATACTATATCATCAATGGTTAGTTTGTTCCCTCGGCACAGAATATTTTGGTAGCTTTAATCAGTCACTCCCCAAAATGTCAGAATAAGAAGAACATCCTACTGGGATAAAATTTTTTCACCTTATCCCTTGCAGAGACAGAATGCAGTACTGGCAGCTTCAAGTCTCCGAAAATACCACTTCAGGATCACACAGGTTTATTACACTGAGAAATTAATAATAATAAAGTCACTAGCCTGTGCCTTTGTTGCAATGTTGTGTAGATGGTAAATGGCATAGATAATTTCAACGGTGCAGGATGTTTCCAAATTAAGAATTTAAATTCACAGCACAAGTATGCAACTTTCTCCATCCCTCCCTCTGTGCTCTATGCCAATCCTAATTTCTGTACTCATGGATAACAACCATTTTGTCCTCCAGGAGTTCCACTCTTTATCACGTCCTGACTCATCCCTGCTTTCTTCACCCACCACCTCCCCTTCTACACTCTACCATGTTATGAGTAAAATCTCTCAGTCATTCTGCCGTTATTTTCCTCTCTCCCTCCTCTTAATACCACTCTTATTTCTAGTATCATGCTTCCTGTTGCTCCCCTCTCCAAACAACCACACCGTTATTCACACCGTTCTCCCTGCATGTCTTCCAGCTTTCTTCTGGCATGTCCAGCTTCTACCTGTCCTCACAGCTGTTCCATGAGTACGGTTCTGCTTCTGTGTTCACACAACACTGTCCTCCGAGAGACACACGAGTCGGCAAGAGGCTCAGCTTCAGGGGAGTTTCCAACTCTCACGAACGCAGGGCAACTATGAAAATGCAGACAGAGTTCATCTCCCAAACAAAACACAGGGCACACATAAAAGGACACCAAAGTACTGCTAAAAATCACGTGCTTCCTACTGCTTGGGGTTTACTTATGGTCTTTGAGTAGAACATTCTGGAGCTAGCCAGAAAATGATGAAACAGTCCTGCTTATGCCTAGCCACAAATGACAACAGGCAATAGTAACTGTCTTCACTAATCCTACACTTCCTCTACAAAGGATTGATGGGTTGTGGTGTCTGCCTTGGCTAAGGACACCTCTACCATCAGTCACTTGAAGAAGCTAAAGACTTCAGTACATGTGAAAACAGACTAAACAAATTATGTTTTTACCATCCTAAAACATGGTGGGGAGAAAGTCAAAAGTCACAAGCTTGGCTCCCAAATCATAAGATTTTGAAAGCAAGATTTTCTTTTCAGTGAAACTGGCTGGTGCTTCCAGCTAGTCCACTATTCCAGAAATTGTAACAGATTATGTCTGTGACTATTCCTATCAATTTTGTCACAGTCTCACACCTTTTGATTTTCTTTTCAGTGAAACTGGCTGGTGCTTCCAGCTAGTCCACTATTCCAGAAATTGTAACAGATTATGTCTGTGACTATTCCTATCAATTTTGTCACAGTCTCACACCTTTTTTCCTGCCATCTTCACTGCAATTCCCAATGATATTTCATCTATCCCTTCAGGCCAAACCACATTCCCTTCTTTGTTTTTGAGAAAAACACTAATGGGTATGTGAATGAGTGGAGTCCAATAAATGTATGAATGTGCCTATATCATAGGGTTTGCAGAGGTTAGTTGTAAATGGGAGTTCATGACCCGCTACTTCTATATACCTGTACAAATCCTGAACTCATCACCCCTCCTTTCATCAGGCAGAGAGCGGCCAGCAGGAGCCACATCTCACTCTGCCCTTCTTTGGCAGAACTGACCGATTGCCCATTCTCGACAGGTTGGTTCTGGAAGCAGAAATCCAACCTAGAGCACTGTTCTTCAGCCCTAGTCAGAATGAAAACCTCTGAGGGCTGGAACTTCATGTACACACAGGAAAACTCATGACATATTTGAAAGAGTTGACAGCAGTGAAGCCCCGGATTTTTCTTTCCATCATAAACAGTGCATGGTACATGAGCATCTCAAAAGGCAGATAAGAAAGGGCCAAAGACGTTCTTCTGTTACTACTTATCTTGAGGTTGTGTGAGTAGCTATAAAGGTCAGTGCTGGAATGGATGGACGATGTACAATCAGAGGATCAAATGAAAGTATAGACAGCACCTCAGAAGTGATGAGTGTTTTCTCTTTGCATTCCTCTCAGTCACAGACACCTCTCTTCAGCTGCCCTGGCTCTTCTGTGCAACGTGATCTGTGCAGCAGCAGATGACAGCAATATCCCCATACTTTATGGCAGAAACAGTGAATACAGAGGCTTTCTCTGCACCTGTGAGTCCCAAGTGACTTTGCAGTTGTTTTAATTACAAGACTCAACAGTAATAAATAAAAACATAGAGCAGTTCTGTATATATATGCAACAAAACCTTAATTCTGTGGCTGACTAGTCAAACATACAGCTGGTTTTCTGCTGTCATTCTTCCTTCTTGCTTCGGAGACGTGTTCTAGGATCATTCAAGAATCAGTCTATTCAAAATGCAGCACTGAAAGTCATCTTTCTTACTTTATAACAGGGCTTTCTTTAATCTCAACCTTTAAAACAGCTTATTGCTTTCTTTAGATGATCCCATTGAAGATTTGGGGAGTTCATTAGTCTTAATAACCTTAAAGTCAGTCTTATCTTAAATATTTCATCTCCATTCTTAAGTCTGTGCTTTCCTACCTTTGGCTATAGTCTTGCTTCTTACTATATATATTCCTCTGCAGCCTGCTAATGAATCCAGTATTTTTCTTTCTTCCTGGGACTCTTGTAACACTGTCCCCACAGGCTGCTCTTACTTAATGCAGGTTCTTCCGAGTTAATCCTAAATTAATATTCCATCAGTAATCATAACAACTAATGAAATATCATCATTCCTGACAGACTGACGCTGACACATATTATACTCCACTCAGGCTGCAACAACGCCATTCTGGACAGGAGGAGCCACTCAACCAAGCCTGAGTATTTAGGGCACCAGGTTCCCCTTTCCTGTCGTTTGTTGCTGTGGCCGGTGCGTTGCTGTGGGGGGTTCAGCTGAGGGCTCGACGCTGCACGACCCCATCTCCCCAAGCTCTTCACAGCCCGCACGCGTTTTTATGGAGAATTTTATTACAACAACATTAAAAACCAAAACAAACAAACCACTGGGGGCGCCCAGCGTCGCCGTAAGATTACGTCACGCCCCAGGGTCTCGCAACCACACCCTGCCCCCAGGCCGCCACCAGAGGGCGCCCCCGCCTGCGACGCGCGATCCTCCCATTACCTCCCCCCGCTACCCAACCCAGATCGGTTCCGCGTGCCCGCCCCCGCGCTCCCATTGGCTGCTCGCCGGCCAGTGGCGGCGGCGGGTCACGTGCCCTCCCCTTCCCGCCTCCCTCCGCCACCTCGCCGGTCGCCCCGCCCCGCCCCTCCCCCCTTCAAGGCGGTGCTGGAGGACCTATCCCACAATGCTCCCGCCGGTGGCGCGGGGCGGGTTGGAGGTGTCTTGCTGGTGGGCTGCGCCACCCGCCGCCACGACAGCGCCCGCCCCGCCCCTCCCCGCGGCGGAAGGCGGCAGAGCAGCGCCCCCTCGCGGCCTCCGCCGGCGCTGCGCAGTCCCGGCCGCGCGCTGACATGTGGCTCGGCGGGCGCTGAGCGGGGCCCCGCGGAGCCCAGCCCGGCACAGCCCGCCCTCCCGCCCGGGCGGACGCTCCTCGGCTGCAGCGGGGCGGCGAGCGCCGCTCCCGGAAGTCCCGAGGCGGCAGAGGAGGCGCGGGGAACCGGAGACCCCGCTGCGCGCGGGTGGCGGCGGAGCGGAGCGGTGACCGCGCGGGGGACGCCGCGGCGCCAGGTGAACAGCGGCCGTTGGGGGCGGGCGCGTCCCTCCGGAGTTGCCCTGAGGAAAGTGCTCGGGGCCGTTCCCCGCCGCGGGACGGCGGGCAGGGTGCCGGCGGCAGGGAGGGGAGGCGGGCGGTGCTGCCGTCTCGCTCCGGCCGGGGCCTTCCCCTCTACCCAGGGCCCGCCGGGCCGGAGTGCTCCCGCCGGGCAGAGGGCGGGGTTTGCTGCCGGCTCCGGCCTCCGCTTTCCCCCCCTTTCTCCTCTCGCCGCCCGTGTCGTGGCGCCGGCCGGGAAGCTGCCCCGGCCGCCGTGACAGGCCGCTGCGGGGCGCGGGGGGCGGCTCGGCCGCCCGCCTCGTCTCCTGGGGCGAGAAGGGAAACAAAGGGGGGCGGCCGGGGCCGTCCGTCGCTCCCAGGAGACCGCCGGCCCCTCCGCGCCAAAGGCTTTTGTGCAGGCGGAACGGGAGGAGCGGCAGGGCTGCCCGGTGATCCATGAGGGGGTGGGCGCGGGGGCCTCTCCTCCTGAACAAAGATCCCGGTCCGGGGGGGCAGCGCCGGCCCTCCTCTCCCCCGGAGTTGTAAACACCGGCAGCCGTGCCTGGAAGAGTGTCTGGGAGTAACAGGAGTTGCTGGAAGACTTTGCAGTTGTGGAGGAAGTTGCACGAAGAGGCTCGACTTAAAGCCCGGCTCTGCTTTTGTGCTGTTGTGGAACTGCGACTGACTTAAACATCAGTAAAGTTGCACAGAGTGACGCTGGAGCCTGGAAGTGGTACAGTTACCAAGCCAGTGAGAGACTATCCAACTCTTCTTGTGTTTTAGAGAACATAGTGTCCTAATTATTTTTTCCCTTTGGTGAGTATTAAAGAATATTTTTAGCCTGAGCCCCAAATGCAAAACTCATCTTTGTTTGACAACCTGTCTCCCCATTTGTAACTTCAAAACACTTTTGGTAGGGCTAAAATTGGTCCTCTTCATCTCACAATGATTTATTTTAGACTACAAATTAATTTTTAGTTTTTAGGAAGAATGAGATAACAAAGAAAGGCCAGGTAGTTATTGTTTGTTTAGTATCAGTAACTAGGTGCTCTTGGCAAAGAATCATTTGTTCAAAGTGTCAAGAGATGATTAACACTGTACACATCTAAGTAATAATTACGTAATGGATAGGAATGCCCCTGATTCTTGAACACCTATTTTGAATTTGTAATTTTATAGCTTTTTAGAACTTTGATAACCTTAAAGGAAGATCTAGCTAATTTAGTGTCTGATGATGTGTTTGTATATCACTAATGCATTGGGGGCTTTTAGTTCTCTTTCAGTGGATTGTAGTTTTAAGTGAAGTGTAATCTAAGTTTTATTGTGTGACTATTCAGACCATTCTTACGGGAGAAGTCTTTAGTAATTTTGCTGTGGTTTCTTGTGATCATAGCAGAAATAAATAGTAGGCTTCTTAAATGACAGGGTGACAAAAATTTGCTTTGTTTGGTTGATTATGCATGGTAATCCATGTTTCTTCTTGAACCTGGAAAGCTGTATTTAGAGATCTATGAAGTTACAAGTAATGGATAGCATCCTCTTTAGTGTTATGGAAAATACTTGGAAATTATCCCAGGTATTTTTTGAAATGTTTCCTTTAGAATTTCTAGGAATATTATGTCTGTTCTGTTTTCCTTAGATTAGGAGAAATAGCTGAGGTGGCAGGAGGCTATTTGGACTTTGATTTACAGTGTTACATCTTTTGTAGCTTTCCTTTCAATAGTTTATATTCGCTGATGTGTCAATTTTCACAGTGATAAGTGGCCCAAATAAGAAATACCTGAATTTGCTTTCATGTGCCCCATGCCTTAAACTCTGCTTGTGAATAAGCAGAATGGACAACAGCTCTGTGGCCATGGGGAGTGGGGAGGGAAATATCTTTTCCAAATGATCTTGAAAGAGAATGTTTTTTTCAGACCTTTAAAAACAGTAAAACTGGGTTCACTAGTTTATCTTGTATTCAGATTATCTTTATGATTGGGAACACTTCTCTAGGAATTTGGTGAGTTTTTTGAACATGAATTTATAGTGCTCAAACACAGTATGTGAAGGCTGTTGAATTTGACTCAATTGGGAGATGTAGGTTATCCTCCAGTTATTCAGCTATTGCTTTTGAAGCATCCACATGATAAAGAGTTTCTTTGTGCTCTTGACTGACAGTTTGATACAGTTGATGCATGACTTCTAGTTTCTGGTTTTATAAAACTTGTAGATGGTTCTGCTCTGGTTACAAACATCTGTTTGTTGTTGGTTTGGTTGCTTGGTTTTTTGTTTGGTTTTGGTTTTTTTTTTTTTTCCTGTTACAGGGATTCTTTGCAGAATCTTCTCAGTTTTCCACAGTTCTAAGTACTAAAATAACAGTGCAAAAAATCTGTTGTTTAAAGTTGGCTTTATTTAGTAATTATTTTAATGGTGATTTTATTTCAAATGATGCTATATTTAAACACACATCATATTAATGGGGGGGAAAAACACTGCTGGAGAAAGCTGGGACTCATTTGCCATACTGACACCAGAAGTCTTGAAGCGTGGCCTTCTATCAGTCCACTGTTCAGTGTGGGGATTTTCTTTGCCAGGAATCTAATGTGAGAGAGAAAAAATGTCCTTCCGGTTAACAGTAGCAAAAACGTGCAGTGCAGTTTCTGCTGATAACACTGAATAATCAGTTTAGTTATCAAACATTTTTCTGAATGAATTCTGAAAGAGTTAGAGTTAATCTGCTAAACCATTGAAGGTGAAAGTAGATTTTATAAATCTCAACGTTGCTTGCTTTTTTTGCAAGTTGGAGATACACAGTGTTAAACAGATTTATACCCTAACTCTTCTTCTGTAGGCATAAATACCAGAGGTCTCTAATGTGCATATTCTGTAGAGTACTTCAAAACAAGGGCTGGTTTGTGGCTTTTCAGCAGTGTAGGCATGTTTTGGTTCATCTCTGTGCAGTAGTCTGACTCGGCTTGAAGGGCAGTGACCTTGTTCTGAGAGGATACCAGTCCAGTGATATTTTATCTTCTCTTCCCTACTTATTTGGTCTCTTTACTTGGCAGTTGAGAGTATGGATGCAGTTTGCCAGGCAGAAAGCAGTGAACATCTCTTTTCTGGGTTTGAAAGTTGCTTGGGTTTCATACCCTGAACCACTTAAATAGGATGATTCTCTTGTGTGGGAAGGTAACTGCAGTCTTGAAATAACAAGTGGAGGACTGCAGCTGTGGGAAGATGGAAAGTGAATGCACATCTGCCTTTCTGTTCCTTGAAGCTGCAACTCTGCTGTCCTGAACAGTCGTCCATCACCTCTTTACATTTGGGTCTGGTGGAACACTGAAGGCAGGGTGACTGCGTTGAAAGGGCTCTCAAAGGTTGAATATGCATATTGTGTACTTCAGTGGACCATGACAGATTCAACAAGTTTATCTCTGTCAGCAATTTAAAGAAAAGTGCTAAGGAAGTTGCCTCTTGCTTTTAGAAACATTCAGCTTTCCTACAGCTTTTTATGCCACATCAGGTTGTTTCTCCAAATAAAAGTCTTCACAAAAGCTAATTAAATTTAACCATGTGTGGACATTGTCACTTCTAAGCTGGGGAAATTAACTGACTTGACAAAGGATGATCAAAATACTGCATTTAATTATCGATGAATAGGCAAGATTAAAATAAACTTTGTGTAACATGCATTTACCCAGGTAATAAATATACACACATACACTCCCCTGTAGGCATAAGTGGATCTTTGCCTTACACTTGTGTATGTTGTGCTAAAATGAATATTTTCACCCATCCATTTTTTATCAAATACTGTTGTCTCACAAATTGTCTCAATGAAACTGTAGTATTACTCTTTCTGTTTTTTCTACATGAAAACGTAAAATTTGAATTCTAAATCAAAAATACTTCATCATAGCAAGCATGGAAAAGTAACATTTTTATTTGATGATTCTGTGACCAGTGACGTTTCTTTTTAACTTTGAGATGATTTCAGATTCTTTTGTGTGTTTATGTGTATATAAATATTTAAAACATAATGAATGAATATGTGGAGAGAATTGGGAAGGAGAAGAAATATCTTCCAGAAGCTGTTTTCTAAAGCGGAATACTATGGTAAATTGCAGTATGTGATCACTTTTTCTAATAGACACTAATAATAATGTCTGTTTTAATGTGGATTTCCTTTAAGGATTGGTGACCTTCCAATAAAAATTCAGTCTTTGTTCCTTTCTTATTAGGTCTGTAAGTACTGCTTAACTGTGATCTGCCTTCAGAGGTATGATCTGTGAGTAAACCTGAGTGATGCATTTAATGATGTTTGGAACTTTTCCAAACTAGTGTGAAATTGCTTGGAAACATAAAGTGCATTAACACTTGTTGTCTCTCGACTCACTACCTGGCTTTTGCTAGACTGCCAGGAATAATAAAGACTGTGAAATTCCACGGGATCGGTGTCTGACAGAAGTCTCAATGTATGTCCATACCTTTAGATAGCAACACAGGCCAAAACTGCAGCAGTGAAGACTTGTACCTTTCTTGGCGTGCCACAGGAGAGATGGAGACCCTTAATGAAACTGTACTGATATTCAAAACTTGAGTTTGAAGGTAGATGAACGGTCTTAATTGGACTGTTCACTATCCTGAGCAAATGATTTCGGCAATTCTTGACATAGGAAGATCAATTGAATTCTCTTTTGCTTTCTATACAGCAAGTAAATAAGCACTTCTTATATGTGATTTTGCTTTTTTAAAAAAAGTTCTTAGTTTGTCACTTGTGATGTTAAAGGTAATGACGCCTGTGGATAGATAGGTGTAATAAAAAGTACTTGGAAGTCCTATGAAACAGTTGGAGAAAAGCAGTCTGTTAGGACTACCTTGAGCTCATTGGAGTTTTCATTCAGAGGTGTTACCAAATAAGGATACCTGTAATAATGAAGGTAGAGTGTATTCTTCTCTGTAAACCTACACAATTGTGATTTTTAAGATGTAGTTTCATCAGCCTGAGCAAGAAAGGCACCTTATACAACTCTTGGATAAGTCAGATGGTATCAGGAATTATTTTGTGGTTGTTTTTCTGACAAGAAACTTTTGAGTGAGCACAGGGTTCATCACTGTAAGGAGCTTCCAGTATTGTTCATGTGGGAAGCTCAGGTTCTTTTTGAAACTTTGCAATGAGATAGAATAATCAACTGTAACAAAACCTAAATTTGTTACTTGAGAATTCACAGTAGAGTACTGTTTTGTTACAGGTGATTTCTTGATACCATCTATATAGTGAAAATAACTCAAAATGGTGATGAGTATGCTTTCCTGTGAGTAGACTCTTGACAAGTTTAAAGGAAAGGTGGTGGAGTTCAGGTTGCATTTTCAAGCTCAGATCTGGCTTTTCCCTCCAGCATGGTTAATAGTTTCTGTTACCTTTTGTGTGCTGCTGTTGGTTTTAAGGAAACCTTCTCTCACAACACCTGTCTTCCATCCTTGGCCATGTTTTTCTAGCTTTGTTTTAGCTATCTTGGAAGTTATTGCTGAGTAAGGGCTGTGAAAGCAAGATCAACAGAAATTGAAACTGCTTTCTTCCCATCTATCTGCTACTTCCAAAATGACATCTAATGCATTATCCTTCTATGAATATAGGAAGAGATTTTGTGCAAAATACAATTACCGTTAAAATAATTTCAGTTGTCATAAAATCCTTTTCCCACCATTTTCAGAAAATATATAATTTCCATTTGCATGAGGTTTGTAAGAGGTTAGTGCAGGTGTTTGACCCAAACTTAGAAAATACTGTTACTCAAAGTCAAAAGGAGCTTGAGGATAGTGTTTTTGACACTGTAGATTTCATTTAGTGTTTTTTTTTAAAAAAAAAAAAGTATGCCTCAGGCAAAATGTACTTTTAAGTGGTTGTTGTTTTCTTTCTTTTTTTTGTTTTCGAATAAATGGCTGTATAGTTTATATGAAAGCTGAAATTACTTTTATGGAAACCCTTTTTTTAATATCAAAAGAACATGTCGTATCACTAAAGTATTTAATGCTGAAAATGAAAGAATAGCGTGCAGTATGAAAGAACAGTATTTTTTTATTAAGTGTGTGTACATGGTTCTATGCAATATTCTGTAGTGCATTTTTCCATTTAAGTAAATCCATAAAATTATAGACAACCCTATATGTTATGTGATTTTTGTTAGACATGCCCTTCAGTTTGCAGGGATTCAGTATTCAGAAGCTGAGAAATAAGACTGCCAGGTGAAAGAAAAAGTAAAGGTAGTCTGTAATCGGACAATTGCAGGCTATTTCTTCCTTTGCTGGATTCAGCCTGTTCTTTGGCTCAATATACTTAATACTCTGGTTTTGCTGCCACGTTGAATCTTTGCATCTTAAATGTGCTTCTTGCAGTTGCTACTACCCCTGAGCTTTTCATTTGAGTTCAGTCTTACTCCATCAGTTTTGCCCATCATTTTTTCTGTTTTCTTTCTTTTCCACCTCTGTCAAGGTCTTGTGGTTAAGCTCCTGCATCTCTGGTGTTTAAGTCCAGCTATTTGGGCATGTTTAGGATGGTATTAAGAAAAGTAAAGATGATCTTCCTAGTCTCTTTAGCATCAGAGAAATTATGGCAGGTCCTGCTGTGTTGCCATAGCACTGACTGAAGTATGCTCATTCATCTTGTGGGAATGTTGCATGTGCAGTGTAGCAATGGGATAGGAACTTCAAATTATTAGTGTATGCTGAGCACAGATCTAGTTCATGGGGAAAAAAATAAATAAAATGCAACCATTAGCAAAGATTTATTGAGTAAATGCAAACATTTTTTTCCCCAGATCTGTGACGTGGCTAGATTTGAAAGGATTGCTTGTGTGGAAAGCATGTTCTTGATCTTGCTGACCCACTGTCAAATAACTGCTCTTTGGTGGAAAGCGAAGTGCTTCCAAGTGGCTAGATAAAGAGGGGTGAGTGTTTTTGTTGTGGTGGTGTTGTTTGTTTTTTGGGTTTTTTAAATTATTATTTTTTAACTATTCTTGGAAATGGCTGAGCCTTTTTTGCTGACTTTGGTGTGTAGTGCTATGCCTTCCAGCTGCAGAAGTATGCATGTGATTAAGGATCCTCAGCAGCAGAAGGCAAGGTCATGAGTTTATGCTGATTTGATTTAATTGCCTGAACCATGTGCACCATGACAATAGTACCTAATCCCTAATTAATTCCTGTTATTTGTAAATCTCAATTACACTCAGTTTAGTCACAAACTACTTAGAAGAAACACGTAAGTGCTGAATTGTACATTTTTTGAGAGAATATTGTGTACAGAATTTTTAATATTTCTTTGTATTATGTTAACCACTACAGTATTTCAGTGTTTTATCAGCAGGATATGGAACCACATGCTTTAGCCCCTGGTGTGCATGTGTGTTCTCCCTGTGGGGGTGGTTGTGGTACAGTGCTGCTTCTGTTGGGAGTTTCATCATATACATGCACACATGAAACAGCAGCACAGTGCACATTGCCTTCTATAGAAATACTGTGTTGGAAAGCAAAATAGGGTGGTTTTAATTTCTGTGAATATACATTTCGTCATCTTGTATCAGTATTTAGAAGGTTCTATTCATCCTATCTTTTGTATAAATTAAGCTGTTTTTCCTGGGGGAGTTAACCATGGCTCCAACAAGCATTCCTTCTTATGGCCGTCATGGACCCAGACATGGACTTCTGTAAAGATTAGGTCTGAGATTGTCTTGCATAATTCAGAACATCTTTGGAAAGCAGTTTTATGAGTGGCAGCCTTACTGAGGAGCTGCCCTGCAAATTGCCTTAGTCTAGTGTGTAGGGAAACTACGTGGCTTTGTCCTGACTGCTTTTGCATTTTCAAGAGCTGGCAGAGACGTGAGTAGCCTAGTTTGTCCTCTGGCAAAGCGGAAAGGGCTTTTCTCACAAACTTGAGGAAATGTCACTGAAGAACTGGTAGGGACACAAGCATAGCTTCAAATTACAGGTTAGATTGACCAGCTGTGAAATATATACTTGTGCTTTTTCTGATTTGTTTTTTTTCCTGCCCTTGCTAACTAGCAAGTTGAGCTTCATCTAGTTCTTGGTCTGTGAGCTGAATTTGCCTAAGCACTGGACCATCTTGGTTGTTGGCGATCAGTACTGATAGTATAGAGCTGTCATTTCTCTCTACTTTGGTATGTAATTTTGTGTGGAGTAGGTTAACTTCACAGCTGCTGGCAGTTACTGAAAACGCTTGATTTAAATTGACTTACGGGGGGAGTCTGCTGAGGTAGTTTCTCATTGCTGCTTGCTGGGTTTGAACCCTTAATGTAAGTTCAGGAAACGTCCTAAACTTCTGCCACCTATCTTAGTGGAACAAAGTGTTATATGGTTGACAGTGCAAAAGGATGAGAAATGAAATTTACTTTCTGTAGATAATTACCTATCAGTGCCAGTAATGTAACCGTAGTTCAGTACCAAACTCAAATTTGTCATGTCTAAAAGCTGCTAACTGCTGTGCAAGCTTGTGATTCTGATGAGCAAATCAGCCCTCACATGTGTGATGTATCTGGGAGCAGGAGGGTGTTAGAAGTGTTTCACAAATTTTCATGCCTTGTGTTGTCTAAAGTTACCTACTATTGAAGACTTAAAATAGTCCACTCTTGGTGGTTGTTTTTGGGATGGGCTTTGGAATTTTGCTGAAGACTATGATAGCTTTATTAGTTGAATTAGCACGACATTTTCAAGTTGATTTTTTTTTACTGCTTGTTTTCCAGTGCTAATGGTTCTTCTGTAAGCTACATTATTGTTTGTTACTAGGTAAAAACCAATGAGAACTGATTACTTTAAGAAGGAAAGGAACACAAAGGCTGGTAAATCAGAAGGGCAGCTGCAGGACTGGGATTCTGAGGTGACGGGATGCTTGGCCCATGCACAAGTTTCCCAGTACAGAGATAGAAGGGGATGTTCCTTAATGGATACCTGTTGGTGATACAAACTTTGTTAATGTCTTCAGTTTTTCATATGCATAAATCTGTTGGGGTTTGGGTTTCTTTTGGCTTTGATAACTTACTTAAGAGCACTAAATCAGCATCATGCTGTTGTTAGAAGTATTAACAGCAAGTACAAGTTCAGTGATGTGTGTTGCCCTTCTTTCAAATTGGTAGTGTGTCTGGTTTAGTTCTGTGTTGTACTGAAGCTTTTTGGATAGTGATTTTTCTAAGTAGAGCTAGAATATGGTAATTCACCCTTACACATATGAATAAAATGGTGAATAAAGTATTCTTTAGTTACTGTTAGTAATTGTAGTATACTAAAACTTGTGGATCAGCGTAACTAGTCAATGCATGCATGCATGAAATGGTACTACTGACGTTGTTTCACTATCTTATTACACTGTCCAGTACACTGAAGTGGTTTAAATGCTGGAGTTCAATCTGATTTGTAGGAACATTTCAACATACCATGTTTATAGGAGACATGATGTCCCCTACAGTTTATAGAATATTCTCAAATATGTAAGGTCTTATAAAATTGTTTTCTCTGTGTTTTGCAGGTGGTTTTTTGTTAAACTTCAGTGAGGAATGCTGCTTATTCCCTTGACTTGATTGACTTAACATGAAAAGGTCTGTATGGCAGGTCTTAAGCCAGTTTATGATTATAAGCTTTATACAGGAAGGAGATCACCTTGTGTGTTCTATATCTCCCTTGAAACTCTTGGCTCTTCAAATGGTCAGGCAGGGTGCTAGGTGATAATAGCTGCATCTGAGCCATGGCAGCTGTTCCTCAAGCTGTATTTGCACATTTTCATTGAGTTCTGCATTGCCTTCCTTACTTGGGAGGCGGGTACGGTGTTGTCCTGTATATTTCTGCAAATGCTGACTGGACAAGAATGGTGAGTGTCCACAGCTGCTATTTAGTCTGTTACTGTTGAGGTGGCCACAGAAATGAAAGCACTGAATCTAGCAGGGGAGTAGCTGTAGCCAGAGCATTTGAAACAGAAGTGTGTTTGTCAGTGTCTTGTTGCTGGGCTGTGGAAGAAGAAATCTTGAGGAGGATATCCGCTGCGTTGTTTTGTTTTCTTCATTTATTATGGGAAGAGGAGAGTTGGAGGAAGGCAGTGTACTGTTTAAGATAGTATAATTTTAGCCATTTGCTTTGACAGTTTTCTCCTGTCACTTTACATTGCATTTTTGTGGACTTGGCAAGTAATTTAGGTACTGCTATGTCCTTGAAGGGGGTTAGTTTAACAAGCAAGTCTTAGCTATTCTAGTACCTTGCTAGTGCCAAAAGGGGCAATCCTGTTTTATGTCTTCCCTCCCACATTCTGTCAGTTGCAATTTCTTTGGCACATGTGTGGCTCTCAACTGAGTCTGCTCACTATCACCACTGGTGAGAAACAGAGCTGCTGCTTTTGGTGGCAGCAAACTGCTAGATTAGATTATGACTCTTGGGAAATTGCATCCTTAGAGGGTCTGGGAAGAGTCTTTAAATCAGCGGTGTCTCCTTGCCTGAATAGCACTGATTCTTTCCAGGATCTACACAAATAGGCTTAAACCACCTATAGAAAAAGGATTCTACTGGTTTCTTTCTTTCTCTTCATCTTTGTTGGTTCTATAGCATTCCATTTGGGAATGCACACAAGGTGCAATTTGAGTATACAAAGAGTAAAGATCTTCTTTAAAAGCTCTCTTTTGAGTGTGTCTTTTGGTTCTGCTCTCAGTGATGTTCTGGGCCATGAAATTTTACTAGACAAAGGAGCAAATCCAGGATAAGTGCTTCTAGATCCTCAGTTTAGCTCCCATTTATTGGAGGACAAACAACAGTACTGAATTGTCACTTAAACAAGTCTGCCTTCCAGGCTTTTCAGACAAGTGAAAAGTTTTTCCAAATGAAAAGAACTGTGAAGGTTCTCGATGTACATTTGCAAATACCCAATAGTGTCTTTTTTTTTCTTCTTCCTTTGAAGAATGCATTGTGCTAGACTGCTTAAAAACGTGCTTGCAGAGGGAAGAGTCTTAAAACTTTTTCCAAGGTTTCTTAAAGGCTGTGAAAATGCATAGAGAATAGAGTCCAACTTACTGTTGCCCAAAAATTTGATGAGAGTAAAGGTTGTTTTGGTAGCTTTATTAAGCAAATAATTTCTGTAAACTGAAAGTATGACTTTCTTGTTTCACCTTTGAAACTGATTTTTTCTTGAGTTAGTAAAGAAATCAAAACATAGCTAATAGAATACCACAAATCCCTTTTAAAAGAAAATATTTTAATAGAAACATAGCAAAGTCACTCCTATCAATATTGATATACGGTGTATCTAAGAAGTTGAAAAGTTACTTACAAATGTTTCCTGAGTTAAGCCTGCTAAGGGAACAAGAATAAGCCACTTTTGGACATGGTTTTGCACATGTTTACCGGAGATTTTGTTGCATGTGTTCCTCATTTCCATCCCACTTTTCCAATTGTACAAGTGTACTTCTGTGTTGATACGTCTCTAGACCATTACTGTATTGGAGGAAGAGTGTATTTAGCTATTGCATTTTCTTTACAAGCATTCTTCGTACCCTGTAAATGGTTTGTAGTGTGCCACTTCAAATTACGGATTTTCATCAGATTATTTTTGTGTCTAATTTTAAGGGTTTAATGTAATAGATTTTTGTTCAATAGGTAATTCAGTTACATGATTTTGAACAGTTTTTTCTTTCTGCATGCACAGTGAATTAGTGTTGAAGTGCATCTGTATTTTTAGTTTATGAACTGTATGAAGTAGTTTGTGTTAATAAAAAAGGTAAATAACACTTAAATTGTGATATAGAAGATGGTTTAGTGTGTAAATGGCATTTGTATCAGTCTGTTCTATGGTGTTGAAGTACATCATGAAGCTACATTCCTCAAACAGTAAATGAATCTATTCCCACATTCTACAATTAACTGTGTTAAGCACTTATTTGGTAAATGTCTTTGGCATCTGCCTTCCTTGAAGACAAGAATTGGAATTTCCTTTGATAAATTATCTAGAAACTTAAACATATAACTCCTTTAACTGGAAGGGTGGAGGGGTACTTGTGGTAATGTCCTTGTTCAATCTTTTCACTTTCATATACCAGTGTATTCTTGCTTTTATCTCAAATCTGCAATTAAATAAGGTACTTCTGTTACATAGTGATTCCACTGGAAATTTATACCAGAAAAGTACCATCTTGGCTGTAATTCTATGCTGTCTTCAGGCATTCTTAGAAAGAGTTTTATCTATAGAGTCGGGGGTTGATTTTGTTTTTGTCAGCACTAATGTAATATAATGCTTGTTGCTGTCTTATCAAGTGCCTTGCCTGTGTGGGTCTTGGAGTTTTCTAATATTTCACATGGACAACTGAATGATCACAACTAAAACGTGTTGGTCATGAGTAAGTGGAATCTGGTAGGAGTACTCTTTGGATAAAAACAACATTCTTCAAATACATATTAGCTTGATCAGATGTGATTAGCTATGCATATGATCATAATATGATCTTCATGTGAGCTGATGGAATTTGGTGACTGGGAAAATGACAAAAAAATTATATTGCTTTTTTCACTGTCTCCCTCCTCAGCCAAGACAACAGATTTTTTTTTTAATGGCCTGCAGCTGGAATGATCAAGAAAAACGTCTGAGATATACTTCCAAATTTTATTGACGTTTAGAAGAATCTAAAGGAATACATTGTATTTTGGGACAAATAAGAGTTCTGTTTTCTGTCCTGTCTGTTCCTGCTAAACCACTGTGTTCTCTTTTTTTGGCTTTGTTTTTAATTTTATGAATTTAACAGCAGTCTTCAATGCTATCTCTTGCACTATTCCAGTGCCTGTCATGCCCATTTTGGAGTAGTGGAAAAAATAGTCTTTCCAAAGTTTATTTGTTAAATGGTATATAAATTTTGATGATGCCTTTTATTTATAAATATTTGTCAGTAGTATTAAATTCTTCCATGTTGTGCAAAATGGTGTGCTGTGCGAAGTGAGCTGTGATCACATTAGCACTCGGTATATGTTCAAAAGTAAGTTTGTGAGAAGAGCAATGTAACACCACATCAGTGTTTTCTCTTGCTGCATATCTTGGATTTACTGATATTCTGTCAAAGTTTCTCTTGTTGTAGCTGTGCAAGAATTTCTGGGATGTCTTTGTGCCTAGAAAGAGTACAATGGATAAAAGATTACTTTTTCTGGTGGAAAAAATCTAAAGAGCTTCTCTGGGTTCTATTTTTGCAGTCTGCCTTAGTGAACTCAAGACCTCTGTAACAATAAGCATGAACTCTACAGCTGCTGCTTAAGTTACAATTTGGTATCTAGATGGTGTCCATGTAAAATCTTTTCTATGGATGGGTGCAGAGTGCAGAATTCTTGATCTTGTCTTTAAACTGTCTCAACTGTGATGTGGTCTGGGACTCCTGGGGTTGAGAGAGGTTTGAGCACAGCTTGCGGATCTTTCTGCTGCTGTAAAGCATTGCTGAGGTTTTGTTAAGACGTAGAGCAGAAGGAATGTTTGCATGTTTTATGTATAAATTGTGTATACCTCACATCAGCATGTGATTTAATCTTTTTGTGACCAAAGCCACTTAAGTCCTCTTGCAAATCAGAGTGAAACCAACAGACTTCAATCTGGTATTTTAAGTTCAAGTGTGGTTTTAGTGGTCTTACCTGTCCTAATTTGATGCAGATTTTTCTTGTTTAAGGCGTTAAATTTTAAAGTAGCAATTTGGCTTTTGTTGGGTTTTGTCTTGCATAGCCGGCAAAGGATAATAGGTAGTGGTCTGGTCAGTGGTTTTTCTGCCGGCAGAACTTGCATGCAACTTTGGGCATGTGCTGCAACACAGTCTATTTTAATATTAGTGCTAGTAAATGTTCTACAGTTGATGTCATTTATCCTAGTGACATCTTTTTAAGTCATTTTAAAATAGAATAGGAGCATAGGGGTAAAATTCTCATATAGTTGGGCTTTTGTTTCCTTCTCCCTTTCCTTTCCCCCACCCTTAGGTGATTTGATTCATGCAATAAAGACTTGATCAGAAGAAAAGCTTTGGAAGGCAAAGTCTGTCTCTCCCTCTCTTGGATATCCAGGTGGTGAAGGGTAAATCAACGTAGTTTGTAAGTGAAATAAGAGGAAGTTTAGTTCAGGAGTGTGATTGTGGCACTCTCAGCTTTGTTTTGCTACTGCTTCTAGCAAAGGCATTAAAGAGCAAGGGATTTGAAGCCTCAGTCAGTTCGCTTCAGGCTTGAATGCTTAAGGAAGCAGGTCATCGTAATTTCTGATTTATTCAATCTCTTGTCATGTTTTAATTTATCCATTTAAATAACTAAAATTTTAAAAGCTTTATATAGTTGTGAAGAAAATAGCTGGTCCCTCTAGGGCTGTTGCGTTGGAGCTTTAGGTGCTTCTCTCCTGTGACCACAGGAGTTTGAAATGCAGGAGATTTAGTTCTTGGTGTAGGTACTTTTTATTTCAAGTGTGTGTCGTTCTGTCTGTAGTAGGTAAGCCTCCAAAGAGCATACACTTGTTTCTTATGCGAGATGAAATTCTTTCAACCCGTATGATGTCAGTCACAAGGATTATTCTCTATCCATGTTCTTATTTCATGCTGCTCCTTTGGAGAACAGTTGAAGGTGCATCCTCCCCATTCATGATACTCCAGTGCACCTGTGCTTGTGACCAGTCCCTTGTTTAATGATACAGCTTTCATTTTTGTTGGTTTTTTTCTTCTGATTGTATGACAAAAGCAAGAAGGAAGCAGTTGTAAGCTGCTTTCATTTCTCTCACTTGTCACTACTATGGTCATGCTAGATGTAGAAAGCAGCTAACTCTTCTGGTGCTTGTGTCTTTAGTATCTTTGTTTCAATGACTTGTGAAGGTCAGTTTGCAGCTGTTAGTTACTGCAGTGGTATGTGGCATGGTGGTTTGCATAGAAATTTAGCAGTACATTTAACTTTTAAAAATAAATGAACCACTGGTGGTCTTGAAACACTGCAAAAACTCTGCATTTGGTGAACAAAAAACAATTTTCAAGTTGGAAGTATCAGTTCCTAGACAGCATCAGTGATGCTCATAAATTGCAAGCAGACTGAATGATCTGTATCTAACTGTTAGTGTCATTGGTTTCTACTCTGCAAAGGTATAATGAAATGGACAGCATTGGGAGCGCTGGAGAACACTCATTAGGTCCATACTGGTCATGTTTATTTGCAAATTGCAATCTAAACGAACTATGCAAACTGCTTCTCTGTTTTCCAGACTACATTTTGTAAGAAGATGAAGAACAGAAAACCATGTATTCAAGATGCTGAAGGTCAGAAACATGAAGGTGTGGAAGGTAAAATCTGTGCATGTGAAAATACTCAACTATATTATTCAGGTTCAGGCTGTGAAAGTCAAATTTTACATTTGCTCTCTCAATTAGTATGCTGCTTGTTTTGAAATAAATTGTGTAAATATAACCACTGTCTCAGCATACTGTTTTTCTTTGGCCTGTGGGGTCCTCTTGTATCTTCTGGTTTTCACTTACTGACTTTTAGTAACAGAACAAAAATGGAGAAAGCAATTGTTATTCAGAAAAATAATTTAGAGTAAAATTATTTGAAGAAAAGGTCTTGCATTTTTATATTCTGAAAAAAATATTATAACTTCAATGAAATTGAGAGCATTTTTTATTTAATGTACATGATTAGGTAGATATTTGAGGATGTTCAGATTAAAACAGTTCTAAGAATGGAAAACTCAAATAGAGGTAGATCACGTGTATATGAGATAATACACATAGAATATGCTGGTCTAATTTACTTCATGGGGAGAGAAAGCAAACATTTGAGGAGAAAAAACTTGGGAGAACAATGTCTACATTACTACATTGTCAATAGGAAAAACTGTGTTATTCTTTATTTAAATAGCACTAAAGCTAACTTTCCTTTGTTTTAATGACAAATATTGGTACAGTAGTCGATTAAATATGTTACATTGTGTTTTTCACCTGAAATGCTTTCTTTTAACTACCCTGGCCAGCACCTTGACTGCATTAGACCTGAAAACTTGATTAATTTCCTTTTAACTACAGGAAATTGTATCTTATTGCCTTATTATTCAAATCTAGAAGGACTTTGTCTCAAAAACTGTCAAAAATTTTAAGTGTCAATGTTAATAATACCAGGTGAAGAAAATGAAGAAGGGTGTTCCTGTTCTACTTTATCGTATGACGGTGACACGTGCCCCATCTGTCTGAACTGCCTTCTAGAACAAGAGATCGGTTTTCCTGAGAACTGCAGTCATACCTTCTGCATGACTTGTATTCTTAAGTGGGCTGAGGTAAGACTGAGAACCAAGGTGTGTGTTTATTTTTCAAAAAAAATCTATTACATCTAATAACTACAGATTATTTTTCTTTTTAAGAAAATAAGTTATGCATCTGACTTTGCACAGAGGAGTTTCAATGACCAATTTATAAATACACCATAGGAAACTTTCTCCTTAGTGCATTATTGCTTTGTGTTTTCTTTCACCAGACATCCTGGCTTATTAATGGCTACTAGAGGTTAGAGATCAATAAAAAAATTATTGGCTCTTTGGAAGATCAGACAGTATTGCAGTCTCATTAACTTAATCTTGTTTTCTTATCCCTTGTGTTGTTTGTCATACTGTCAACTCTTAGATCTGGGACCACTAAGTTTTCATGTTAGGCTACAATATGAATCTGATAAAACCTTAGTTTTCTAACTCTAAAGAGGATTCAGCTAAAATGTTTAGTACTATTCTAAAATAAAACTTTTATTTTAGTGATGATTATGGCTGTTATCTGACCTGTCACAATACCTTTCTTGAGAGCTCTGGAACCTTAAAGAAAAATTACTTGTTGAACAAATTCTTGATTATATTGTTCTATTTTGTCTCTTTTTCCTCATGTATGACTTGGAATTATTGCATTAAGTCTTTGGTATCTTTACCTCCCGTCACTTTTTCAATTTTCAGTATAAAACACCAAATTCTAATTGCCTTATACTGTTGGGGGGGTAGGGAGGGTACTCACATTAAATGCTGAGGTTTTTTTGTCCTACTTTGGTGCATATGAATTGATTGCTCATTGTAATAGAGAACACTACTTGGTTTCTTTGTAATAACTTGCTTTTGAAGTAAATAGTGATTTTTTGGTTTCAGTATATCTTTTAGAAGGTTGGTATCACTAATATGTATGTATATTTATATATCATTTCCTTATGTATTATTTTTATTCTTAACCTCTGTGTTATTTTTTACTGAAGGTACACAGTAACATAAATCACTTCTTTCTGAAAATTCTGTATGAACTTCAGAGTATTCAACAAAGGTTATTAATAGATGAAACTTGCATTAGATTCACAAGCCAGATAATAAACCAAGTCTCCTATTGCCAGATTTTCTGTTCTGCAAATGATTAATTGCAGTGCTTTTATTTAGAAGGGAACAGGAAATTCTCATCCACAATTTTATCCTGACTTCCATAGCTGGTTGTTACAATAGCAGATGAATGGCAATAAATAGTGACATGCACAAGCAGCAGTACAGTAGAGGAAGGACTTGCTGCTGGATTTCATTTCAGTTTGCTCACATCGTCTAACACATTTTTAAGTCCAGTAAAGAAAGGGAATTTTTCTTGTTTTAAAGAGACGAATGACATGACATCTTTCTTGTTACGTCAGATTTTTTTTTTTTTTTTTTGGCACGAAGTGCTATCCAAAGAGAATAAAAGCAACTCCTGCTTTTACAAGTTTACAGGTGAGGTAGATATGTTGTCATGAAGATGGTGAGGGCTTGTTTTTACAGCTACATAAGGCTTCTACTTCTTCTTTCCATTAGTGATATCTGATAGGTAAAACCAACCAGCCTTCCTTTTCTGAGGACACTTGACAGTTGGACCTGTGGAGTTAATGAAACCCCATTGCCTAATCTGGTAGTCTTAATTAAAAGTAAAGGAGCTAAAAAAAAAAAAAAAAAACCAACATTGAAAACTGACTGACAGATGTTCAGAGACTTCAACTGTGAGAAGCAGATGAGATTTTATAGTTTGGAATGACAGATATACATTATAAGCATGTGGCCTTCTGAAGCATGCTGATGTCGTGGGTTTTTTTGTGTCCACTATTAATATTTAGTAGGTAAATGTTTTTATTATTTTTGAGAAGTGTTGCATAAGGTTTATCTTTATTTACTGCTTCTTGGTTGATCATAACTAATGAACACTAAGTAATTGACAAGTAGTCATTTCAAGTCACTCCAAGTAATGAAGATGAAAACATGATCTGCCCTTTAAAAAAGGTACTACAAGATTCTGTTTAAAACCAATCTATTTATACCCAATAAAAATTCTTAAAATAGTTTTCTTGTTTAAGTGCCAGAGAATAACAAAATTGAGAATAAGGTGATTGACCAAAACCTTTAAAAAAACCTAATATTCATACTACTTGAAGTATTCTTTTGTGTGTCTGCAGTAATATTTCAAACACCTACAGGCTTTGCCAGCAGTCTGTGTTCAAGTTGGTTATTTCCTCTCTTTCTGCGTTGTATCTAGACTTACAGTGGCAACTGCTTCTTTAAACTGCTGTTTTAAAGTTGTACATAATTGTTCTTCTGAGAGTTTATGGATTTTATATAACTGTGTACATTCTAATGAAAACCAGGGTAGTTCAGGCAGGCAGGAAGAGTTTCTTTACCATTCTGCTCCCTCTTCTGTCTATGGGATATTCTCAACATTGCAACCGAAGTGGAGTGTCCTGTTCCAGCAGGTTTTCTGTCTGCAAGCAGCAGCCATAACACTGAAGATCTTGCTTTTTAAGAAGGAGATACTATAGATAGATAAACGTGCACTTACATGTAATATATGGAAATTGCTTTTAACTGATTATCTTCTGTCTCATTCCATGAAGGGCTAAAAAGGGATAGGAAACTTTTCACAGAACATGTAATATATTGGATCCTGATAGCTAAATCTGTGCATTTAGTTTCAGAATTAAATAGCATTACAGTTGAATCAGTGCTGTATTTTCTTTGTTTGAGGAAAGGTGCCCAGCTCCTAGAAGAAAAATGAGGGGGAGGTTAGAATCCCCACTAAGAAATTAGTCTTCGCATTAACTTTTTTTTTCAGATGTCCCTTAAATTGTTCCACTCTCTTCGGCTATGTTTACCATAGTTAATTGTGGCATCTCAGAGTGTTGCTATGCCCTAAACTCAGTTGCCTACACTTTTAAATTCTCCTGTACTCTTAGACTGTCACCTTGTGTGCCTTTGGCGAGACTAACCGGTGCTCTCCCAAGTATTCCTGGGCAGCACTGGGCAGGCGGACTGTTGGGGACTGTGTCAGTAAGCATTCGAAGTTTAACATTAATATCATTCATCCTGTGCTAGCTGTTAACTGCTTCTGTTAATCCACGTTGTGTAATTTACTAATGGAGACTTGCAGTCTTGAGACTGTATTTCAGTGGGGCTGCATTAGAAGATCATAAAAAGTAAAAGGCACTAAATGTGGAGCTGAGATCATCGGACACACCCTTCAAGGGGAGGTCTGAAGGACAGTGTAAGGGATGAGTTGTTGTCAGTATAACAAATATATGTATGATAACATCCTGCCCACATAATGAAGAGGGAGCTTTGGCTATTGTGTTGTGTGTAGGGGCTAAAAAAAAAAAAAGGGGGGGGGTGGAGAGAGGGAAGGGAATCAACAGCAACAAAACACCACCCTGTAGAGTCTTCAAATACCATCAATACTGTTGTGTTACACCAAGGGATGTAATTGCATTGTGTGTTCTTTCTTGTCTGTAATACCACTACTAGATTAAAAGTGCTTGGGTCAGTAATAAGTTTTTTAACATTGTTTTTCTGGTACACTTGTATTTTGTGTTCCAGCTGCTAAGCACGTGTTCTAGTTTACCATAGTCAGTTCTGAAAACATTTAAGTAAAACCAATTTGAAGGGAGTTTAACTAGGTATCTATGGCAAGCAGATACACCAAGTAGCCAAAACCACCTCAGCTTAGACAACTGCTTTAGCAGCAACAGTGTCTTACCTGCATGCATTGGAGGAAGAAAAGTCTATTTATTTGTATTAGTTTCAAATAAAACAATCTTAAATTACAGGAGATAAATATTTACTCTGTTTTACTGTAGACTTTTTAACTTCCCGTCAGTTCTTCAGAGTGCTAGTAAATATACTGAGATTTCTATCCTTGCTCTTCTGTTAATTCATCTTGTGAACCATCATGAGAGAAGACTGCTAAAGAAAAGATTCACTGTGTTGTCTGTGTTATCACAATGATTGTGTAAGAGACATTGATTTCAGTGACCCACCCCTACTAAGCTTATCTCTGTGTCTCTGCACCTGGTTTCCCTTGTTCATTTTTTTCTCATCTGGAGAATTTGAAAGTGGAGTACATTCAGCTGTACATTTTCCAAAGCATTGGGGCATGTTCAGGTGGGCCCTGTGCAGTATGAGTGCTTGACTTAATGAAACCAAGACACAAAGAGCTGCCTTGCATTATGTTTCTAGCCCGATGTTCTGTTCTTAGAATAGTCATTTGCTTTGTGCTAGTATAGGTATGGATCATTGATTATGTAGAGTATACTGCACATGGATATTATTCTGAGGGTAGAGAGAGTTACTTGTATTTTAACTGGAATTCTTAATGTGTATTCTTTTGGCTTACGTGACAACAAGCTCCACAGTGATCAGTACAGAGCATTGTGGGCAGGATTAGGATTACAGTTGCAAATATTGCAATGTGTTCAAATAAACACTAAACCTAAAAACCAGAACAATAACAGAAACTTGTTCAAGTGTATCCAGTGAAATTCATACGTAGACAATGCATCTGAGAACTGCTTCACAGAAGAACCATATTAATATAATTCTTTCAGAAAATCCTGTCTCTGTTGTATACAGTTGTTCTTGGCGTATTTCCCTGTTAAGCAGGGCCATGTGACAAGATGACCTCCAGAGGTCACTTCCAACCTTAAGCATTTTGTAATCCTATGGTTTATCAAATACATTCGTGTAGCAACTTATGAAAGTTAAAGTGTAGTGCAAAGGTCTTTGTGAGTGTTTTTGAGTTTGACTTCAGTTCTTCCAAGAATATAGTGTCAAAGGAAGTGCAATGACACACAGAATTCAGCTACTTCCAACAAATTAATAATTTCATCCTTTCCTAAAGACAGCCACCATTCCAACAGAAAACAGTGCATTTCCTGATGTCTTCCTCCTTTCATCAAAATGTGGAGAGGTGTTTCTTAATATGTGTGATGTAGCAGTCTCCCTTTTCACTGAAGCTGGAATTGTTGTGGGCTTTTTAGTGTGCTGTTATCACTAAGGGGAGTGAAATTTACAGATGTTACTCTTACAATTTAAACCTCACCTTTAAGCCTGAATTTAGTTGTTAGAATCTGGTATTTTTGTTGCGTGACAGGTTCTCTAGTAAAGAAGCAGTAAAGAGCGCAGGACTGTGTTTCTTTTTGGATCAGCTTTTCAATGCAGTAGTTGAAGAACAGACTGTATTATGGACCACTTGAAGAGAAGAAACAGGGGAAGAGATTCATTGCAGCAATTTTAATTCCATACTCGCATCTTGTTACCACTTGTTATGAAATCTTCTAACATGGAACTTTATCTGCCAGAGATATTTTATCAGCCAAATATGTTTTGGGCCTGAAAATTCCTGGCTGGAATATAGTAACAGCCTCAGCCTTTTGTCTGCTTCACGTTGTTCAAATGCTGTTTGAAGTGATGCAGTTGAAATAAGGGACACTTACTCCTTGAGTTTAGAGATCAGTTTTGTGTTGCTGTTACAGTAACAGGAATATTGAACATTAAGTTATGCCCATGGAGCCAAAGCAAGATTTTCCTAGAGGGTCATCAAAAACCAAAATACTATGGAATGAGGTTTTGGAAAACTTGAGTTCATACACACAACTCACAGCTTTTCAGAGGTTGCAGACTTTGTGAATGCCTATGTATTTTATGAAGAAAATTATCTGAATATTACAAGATGGGTGAAAGAATGAATCACTGCAGAGTGAGCAGTTTTAACATGGAAACTGAGAAGTCTCATGTGGAGAGTAAAACAATCAAACACATTTTGAAGTGTGCTGAGCTACTATTCTGTGTTTTTCCAAGAAGAGCACTGTTGGGAAGAAAAGCAAAGCAGCTCACAAATACCAACTGTGAGGTTCTAGTGATTTTGGTGATTACATTAAATACTACATGTTCTGCTTTTTAAACAGCTATGTTAAAGGAAGATATTATATGAAGCTGTGGTTCTTGTAAAGTTGTGATGCATCCCACACCTCTCTTCCCTTAGGCACAATAAAAGTGACAGCTGCTGCTTGGACTCATTCCATCTCAATGGCTTTTTGCTTGTTTTAAGTATTTTTTTCCCCCAAAAGGACAATGTACATTCACTATTACTTATGATGCTACCTGAACAGAAGACTCAGAAGAGAGGAACTGCTAACTTGCCATGAATGAAAGAAGACTCAGTACCTAAAGGTGTTGAGCCATATTCTCAAAAAAGATGAAACAGATGAGTAAAAGTCTGCCACTCTTCAATTGCGTCTTGTAAGAAATGTAGTCAACATTTTTGCACTTGCTGCTTTCTATAAGCAAACTCAGTCTTGCTGTTGGGAAAAGGGATAGAGGAATTTTTTTGTTCTTGCATTTTCACCTAAAGGGCTTGTTATTTGTTAGAAAGATGAGAGCTGATGCATGTTTAGGCAAAAATGTTTTACAGATGAAGTCACCTCTAGCTTACCTCAGCGCCACCCAGCAGTTGTAACTGTGGGTGCACATGAGACTGTTCTGTCTTTTTCTTTACTAGAATTTCTCCTGAGATTTGTTGCAAACCATCAGATAATGGTAGGGCTATGAAAAGCAGCTTAGTGGGAATGGAACGAGCATCTGCTGTTTCTGAACATACGTGAACCTAACAATAGGTTTTTATTCTTCCAGAATGTTTTCCTCTTTTTCTACTATTTAAAACTTTATGTAATTGTTAAACATTTATCCAGAAGAACTGAACATATAACAGTGAAAATTCTTCTAGTGGAGCAAAACCGCTTGTCATTTGGATTGCTGCTAGTAACACATTCTATGGTATTTCATTACAATGAATAAATGTAATGTACTGTGACAGAAGTTACATTCCCAAGTTTAATATTTGTGTAAAGTTAATGTAGAAACAGAATGTGTTCTTGGACAAACTTATTTTTTCAGCTAAGGTAAATCCTGAAATGAGACTGAAAATAACTAAGAAAATTAACTTCCTCCTACCTATCTTTGACAGTCTGGCATACTTAAGAGTCAAACTATTTGCAATACCTTGAAGTTTACAGCTGATTCAACAGTCATAGAGTGTTGCTATACTATCAAATATCTCAACTGAACAACACAATGCTATGTTACTGTGGGTTAGGTTTATACTGACTGCAGGACAAAAGCTGTCTTCATGATCTGCGTCCTTAGGGAACTGGCTTAATTACCCAAAATGCTTTTCTTAATCAAGGCCATGACACTGCAGGGAACAATGGTGTCCCCCAACAGGGGGAAGTTTTTAGTTAGGATAAAATAACAGAGCATCAAAAGGAGAGGTAATGGCTGTAACTTAGGTTCTTGTTGAACAACTTGTACCCGAAACTACCCCTGGGGTTTTTTGGTTTTGTTTGGTAGGTTTTTTGTGTTGTGTTTTTTTTTTTTTTTTTAATCAGTCTAACTTTGTACTTCAGTTGAAATCAGAAGCTGTCTGGATGTTTGAGGTTTGGGGGCTGTGTAGGTGAAAAAGCAATTGAGCACTCTTTGAAATTGAGAGAAGAACAGAATCAACTGGAAAATGAAAAGCCCCAATGAAAAGATAAGAACAAAGTTCACTGAATTTCACAGCAGAGTTCATATGCAAGTTTCTCACAGCTGCTTATGCTATACTGTCTTGCTTGCATAAATAAAAGTGTGGTACCCCGACAGTTTTCTTAAGGACAGAATCTGTGTGCCTCTTAAGGGCATACTATTCATATACTGGTTCTTGTTTGGTGGATTGGTTGAGGCTGGAGGCTGCGTGTGGGGTTTTTCTTTTTGTTTTAGAAGAGTTCTGAACTCAGCCTGTGAAGGCCAGTGGAATGAAGGGGAGCACAAAAACACAAACAAAAAAACCCCAAACCCACACACAACCAAGCATCCAAACAAAGAAAACCCAGCAAACCTTTCACAAACACATAATATAGAATTAAAATGAATTAAAACAGTTCTCTCGCAGCAAAAACTAGTATCTAATATGCATATCTCTGAAAGTTGATACACTACGTGATCCAGTTGGCTGGAGCTTCAGTTGAAGCTTCTCTGTTCTGTGGTTAATAAAGTTTTCTTGTTCTCTGTGTGTGCATGTTATCTGGTGAAGTGTGGCCTCCGTAAGAGGGCATTTAGGTGACTGAGGAAAAAAAAAAACAGCAAATCTGTATTTCTGTCAAACTGTAGGGTACAATAACCTTCAGTTCCCTTTTCTTGCAAAGTGATTTCTAAAATTTCAGTTGTCTTAAACTTGGGAATCAGTTCTCTCTCATTACTCTGAGAAAAAAAAAAAAAGAGGTGTAATATAGTTTAAAAGATATGCAAGGTGAGGAAAGGTGTGACCCTGTGTACTGTTGGTCTTCTCAGTTTTCTGGTTTGGGTGGGGACGTGACTCAACACACTTGCTTTTGAAAAGAACATTAGGAAATAAAACAGACAAATAAGAAACAAAAAGGGCGTTTGTGTATTGGTATAAAGTCAGAGTTATCTAACAGAGATTAAAAAAAAAAACCTTAAAATATAGCTAACTTGGTGTAAAATGCTTTTCATTTTTTTGAACACAACTTCTGAGTTACATTTTTGTTTCCTTTAGATTTTTCCTCTATGAAGAAATGTACTTACATGAAACAAAAAACTGTGTGTATAGATAATGTGGGCAAATACATTGTTAATGTGAACAAGTTGTACTTTTGTGTATTTCTATAAGCTGCTTCTACTGACACTCCTAACTCAGTACAAATTTTGTAATAAGAATAATAATCTTTCAGACACAGGCTTCATGTCCTGTTGATCGCAGACCATTTCAAGCAGTATGCAGGCTTGATGCATTAGAAGAGAAGATAAAGGTAAGTTCCAGACTTATTTTCGTCAACAGATTCAGTTGTAGGAACACCCAAGTTATGCTGTAGTCTTTTGTTCATACATCTGTGTTAAATAAGCTTTCCTAATGAAATATAATTGTTGCTTTAATGTCTCTATTACATATTTGGAGCTAGGAATTATTTTTATTATTTTTTCAAAGCAAGTGTTTACAGTAATAATAATCACAAAGCTCCTATTGCTACATTATAGTATCTTTGAGTGTTGCTGATATATCCAAGAATAGAAGTATAGTAATTGGTCTCAAAGTGTCTTTTAACCAGGTTTTTAAACAAGTGCTGTATCAATTAGCATACAGTCTTGCCTTTTTATTTGTTTGGTTGGTTTTTTTTGAGCTAAAGTGAATCTTATGTGTTCACAGCCTCTGGTTCACACACAAATAAACATGAAAATAAGAGGAATCAATTACTGCAAAGCCATATTCAACCAAAATTTCTGATTTTTTTTTTTCATCTTTCAGCTCTTCTGAATAATAGCTCTCTGGAAAGTAGTTTATCAAGTAGGAAAATATAACTTGATTCTGATAGGTGATCTTGAAAATCTGTATAGAAAGATGCTGATAATTTTGTGTACTGTTTTGAAATTCTGGGGAGAGATTATAGTTTTAAGTAATTCCTAGGCTGTTTGGGTTGCATTTTCCTACGTTTAGAAAACAGACTTCAACTACCCATTCCGTAGTCACCTGCGAAGGAACCAAAGTGACAGACACAGATACTTGCTTCTCATAGAAAACCATGCTAGCATATTTTATCTTCTTCATTACCAAAGAATTAAGGAAGCAGCTGAAACAAGATAAACTGAAGTTTTCATTTGGAAAAGTGTAAAGACTCTATGAAAATGCAGGTTCTTGTAGAACCGCAGTGTAAGCAGGTGAGCATAGAGTAGAGGTCCTGCTCTGAAAGAGCCCCAGGAACAGTAGGATGGATGGAACATGTACCCATAAACGCTGACACGGTGGTCAGGATTAGCAGGGACACTATCAGGGCACTGGCAGCTTTCCCTTCGTCATGTTCATAATTACAATGTTAACAGCTTAAGGAGTTGCATGTAAAGCAACGATTCTAGAATAAAGAGGTACAAAATATCTAATGCAGACAATTGCAATGTAACAGTTGAAGTAACTCCATAGCGTGTAATAAAAATTGTATTGCTTTCTTAGAATTCTAAAGCGAGGGGGGGGGGAAGTTGTGCGAAATCTGTAAGTTATTTTACTCTAGAGGAAAATCAGGGGTTCTTAAGTATGAGGAAGCATTTGAAATTGAGTGGTAGTTCAGCATTTTCCCAAGCTGAACCTTGTGTATTCAGATCAACCAACTTTACTTTAAAAACTTGGCTTCCAAATTCTCAATGGAAGGCAGAGCATAGCTTTGAGATACTTGCCATGGCATTCTGAATGTTTGGGGGTTTTTGGTCCTGAGGCATCAGTATGCATCGCAGCATAGCCAACATTCATATCAAGGTGGGTTTTTTTCTATTTCATGAAAACTAAATGAAAGAAAAATCAAATATGTAAACTGTGAGATTAAAGAAGTAATGACTTGAAATGGTTTCAATTCCTTCTGTTTAAAGTTATTTTCTCTGTAGATCTGAAGAGTCTTTGGATGTATTTAAAGCCCATGTGTACTAAGATTCTAGATTAGATTGATTTTATTTTTCAATACAGGTTCAGGTTAAAAAACAATTAAAGAGGACAGAAGAAGAGGAAAACTGTGCCTGCAATAAGGGAAAATATAGCCATGTGAAGTTGAGAACTTTTGTGAGGTTGGTCAACCACTTAATTTCAAACACTCTAAGTGGACTATTAAAAAAATAAATTCAACTGTTTTAAAATGTACATCATGGATATTAGGTTTACTTTAAAATAAGCTACAGGGTGTTTCAAAAAGATGGACCCGATTTCAAAGATATAGTGATTTCAAGTTGGGCCCATCTTTTTGAAACACCCTGTGTTTTCCATGAGCGGTAGTTTAGCTGTACATTTATCACTGATGTAATTCTCATTTGAATACTTAAAATAGCAAGCAAAAAGTAAGGAGCAAGCTATTTCTTGTATTGAGCTCTGTGCAAGTCGCATTTTTCAAGCAATTCTGACAACTTTGTTATTAATTCGAATAAAGATTTTTATGGATAGATCACATATTAACAATATAAATCTTTTTCTTTGGTTATGTAAACAGACATCCGCTTTCCTGCATGTTATCATAAACATTGGTGGTGGTCTTCTTTTACTGGAAAAAGGTTGTAGCCAAGAACTAATTCTAGTGAGTTTGAGAGGGAACTGTGGAAATACCATTCCTATTTTGAGAAGTTTATCTTGTCACATTGACTGCATTGTATAAGGGAAAGCTCAGGATTACATAGACAAGTTTCACTAAATAGCGATAATCTAAAGTCTGTTTAATGGAATGTACGATATATACTGACTTCTTGAGATTGAATTTGAACCGCTACAGAAAAGATAACTGGAAGTAAGTTACCTTTTGTGGTTCTTAGAAAAAAAATAAGATTGATTTTTTGCATCTCGCCATTCTGATTCACCTTTGGCTTCTATATTCTTCAGAGTATTTATGAAAGTAGGTTATAAGACCTTTCACATGTGACCATGAAATCAAGCAAAATTATGTATTCAGATTTAATACAGGATATTAACTGTTGTTGTGTAAATTAATATTCTTTTTTCCATCAGGAACCTTTGTGAAGCACTGTGTCTTTTAATATATGGAAGATAATATACATGATCCAAGTTCAGGTTTTAATAGCAATCAGAACTCGCTTTGTGTGCACAACATAAAAAGTCCTTAAAATAAGAGCTGATTTTATTTGGGTGTATGTACAGTTAACTTAAATATGCCCAGAAATAACTTTTGTAATATCTTTTGTTAATCTTGCAGAAGAGTTGTGTGTCCAGGCAGAGGACCATTAACAGCAAAATTAAGCAAAGCTGTGAAGAAAAAATACAGTAAGTTGATATTTCTCGACCATTTGCTAGAATTGCTGCTTTTTATTAAGGAACTCGAGAATTTCTTTTCTTGATGAGCCAATTTAATTTTTTTTTTTTTAATTACTTACATTTGCTCATGAAAACCAAATACGAAGAAATACAAGCATGAAACGTAAGAGACCAGAATGGCAGTATGTGAAACTACTGCTGTTCTTATTTTACTGGACAAACTGCCTCTTCAGTTTCAGTCACAAGCAAAATGGATTTGGTTTCAGCCTCAAGTCATTTTCTGCATCAGACATTGGTGCACAGTTTATGAGTAGCTTTTATTCACATTAAGTTTTTTGGTGAGAGTGCAGATGCAAGAAGCACTTATCTGTATTTTGGAGCTGCCATTCTGAGAGGCTTGTTTAATGGATATTGTTTGGTAAGTGTGTTTGTAACTTACAAAACTAAGCAGATGTCTGAAGAGGTGAAAACTGTTTGATATAAAAAACAATTACAAAGGTGCATGCATTTTAAGTTTATTCAGTTTGAATATAAACAGGTTGTAAACACACTTGAGATGTGTTTTCATTAACCAGTAATTGCATTAATGGTTTTGACAAAAATTTGAAACTAATATGCTGAAGTTAAGATCAAAGTTTTGTTACTTATTCCACACAGGTAATATTTTGTTTGACAAACGAAACAAGAAAGCTTTGTCTGTGAAGATAAACAAGGTTGGTTATGATAATGAAACATTTGTATACATTTTTTTCATGAAAGCATTTTTAGAACAGTCTTTCTGCTTATTTTTGAGGTTAACTTGTATTTGTTAATTTTAGTATGATCCAAACACGGTTATTTTGTCTCTTTTTGTCATGAAGGAAATAATTAGAATATAGTGCTGGGTTATATGAGCCCCTCTCTTGGATTCAACCTAGTTTTGTGTTAGTAAATATTTTCATTTCAGTTGGAATGTTACAAGATACTTTAGCTACCCTGTTTTCATTTTCACCAAAATAAGATGGTATCAGCTGCAAGCTGTTAGTAATGTACAATTATATGAAGGATATGAAGGTTTTCATTATTTTCATGAAAACAGATAGTTGTAATCAACACAGTAATTTGTTACATGAATAAGTGGACATTATAGTTTGCATCAAGCTGGGGTTTTTTTGATGGGAGATTGCTTCCAATGATTGTGTTGCCAGTTTTCTTGCTCCTAAATTGTAACCTATAATGGTAGATCAACCTCTAATTTGACTTGAAGGCAGGTGAATGCTTTCATATCTAGTTGCAGTGACTTACTGTGCACTATTCAATAGCATTAATGCCTCAAATGGTACCTGTTGCAATAAAGGTGCATAAACAAAACTAAAGCAAATAAAAACCTTCAGGAGGAGGTACAGGACTCAACAGTTTAATAAACATTCAAAAATTAAAATAATGTAAAGAAAGCACTGATTTACTAACAACTGCTTCGTAAGGCTATTTGTGGAACATCTGGGTAGCTTTTTTGATGGAGAAATGTTGTTATTCAAAATGATAGTATTTTTAAAATAAAACTTAATAGTCTTTTAAGAGAAACTTAAAATTTGCGCACTGATGAAATAGGGCATGTTCTCATCCAAACCAGCTCTCTGTGCCACTTTGATGAAGCATGTGGATAACGATTGCATACTTGAGACATACATTTATATACATCCCATTACAAATTTTATTTTTTTATCAGAGTAAATGTATTCTGAAAGAAAATGATGGGAAGACCCTGAAAGTTCCCATTCTAAAATACTGGTCATGAGAAATGAACAGGGATGTTTTAGTCAAATTTGATGTGGCATTAATCCTTTAGGTGAAAAGACATAAACAGCAGTAACTGCAAATCTCATCATATATCTGTGGAGCTACTATGGTGCCTGCTTTTTGTGAGCTTAAGTCTTGCTGACGTGATTTAATTTCGGTGCACCTTCATGTGTTAAATGTTAATTATTTTATTTTGGATGTCTTTAAATTTTTTTTTGTATTCGTAGCCCAGAAGACAGACCTGCTGGAATGAGTGCATCAGAACTAATTTCTTCAACATGCTTCCGACCAGTGGTAGCAATGAAGAATCCTTTTTTAGGTGCAGAAATGACTGGTTAGTATATGCTAGTGCTTACTATAAACTGATGGATTACTGTATTGTAGATGCCATAGTTCCTTCTGTTTCTCTCTGTGTATAGTGCTTTGAAATATGTTGAATATTGGCTGGTTTTGTGTTCATTGATGAAGACTAGTTAAAGGATAAACACAAACATTTTAAAACTAGTGTTGCTAAGGGCATACCCCAATTTGTCATGTGTTCAGCCTTAAAATATTTAAATGACTGCTTTTAATCTCATTGATTTAATAGAAGTTAAGAAGTTTTAGCTCATATTTAAACTTCCTCTTGAATTGAAACCTTGGGTAGGAAAGGGTTAGTCCAGTTATTACAGCAGCGGTTAGCAAAACAGTTAACAGTAAATATCCTGGTTTGTGTCAGAAACAATCTTTGTTGTTCTTGTTCCTTGTTTCCAAGAAGAATACTTTAAACATACATGAACCAATTATGCTTAATGAGCCTAATACTTCAGAACAGGTGTAAAAAGTTTTTTTTTGCTTGAGAAGATGGGAGAACAAGAGCAGTCTAGACAAACATTATTTGGATAACATGCCCTCATTAAGAAATTATTGTCTGTATGTGATCAGCAGTCTGTAAATGAAGAAAACTTCTTGCCATCCATGCACACAATACTATTAATTTGTCAAGGATGCAAAGTTTCTTCATCTTTCAGCTCCCCAGGAGACACATCTTGTCTCCTATTCCATTCTGTCTGCCTCATTTATTTACGACTTCCTATACATTTACTTCGACTACTTTTTCCCTCTAAACAATAATCATGCATAGTTTCATCATGACTGTTGAAAGTTCTAATGCAGTTAAATATAAAAAGTCATTGATGGAAGAAATTACTGAAATACAAAATTGCCATAGTACAAAGCTACTTTTTGTTATTTTGAATGAAATTTGTATTTCAGTACAGAATTCACAGAAGTCAATGCAGCAATCAGACAGAAGAGACAAGAACTAGAATTGTCCTGTTCATCTCTCCTTGCTCGAGTTGAAAGGTATGTGTTTTGTATTCATAGTGCAAAGGATCTTAATGTAATACTTCAAGTTTGGAATTTTGTTAATTCATATTGCTCTTTAGAATATAATTTGATTATTAAATAGTGTATGCATGTAACTTGTTAAATTTTTGTATATTTGCTGCTTGCTATTTTGATGTCAATAGAGTCTGTATACCAATGCTTTTTTGATACTCAAGCGTAGTAATTCTACTGACTTATGCATCTTAATGTCATTTTTTCATAGAAATGCAAGTTAAAATATATTTTCAATTTAGAAGCTAGTGTTCAATGTGCTTTTTAAGTTATTTCTGTCATTAGAATTTAGACTATGATTGGTTTAACATCAATCTCACTCTGATTTCCCTCCTTCCCCTGTCATCCCCCATTTTCATGAGTTGGTTCTAATACTTCTTTCTGTAATTGGTTATAAACAAATGTTGAGAGGGGCTCTATCGAATGAAACAAAGAATGTAAAATATTTTTTTTTGTTAGAGAGCAGATGCATGTTAAAATATACTGTAAAGATGTTTTCAAGAATATAAAGCAGAAGCATAAAAATAACTGATTTAAAAATAACACAGTAAAAAGTTGGTTCTGTCAATGATTTTAATTTTACTATGTATAATATCTCTTTACTCTCTTTGGCATGAAACAAAGGCGTTCTCTCCAACTGTGACGAGGTTGGAACTTTCGTGGTTGCCTAATGTTCTAATTTTGTGCAGTTTCCAAAACTTGCTACACATGGCTGAAACAACTAACGTTGTTGCTTTTACTTTTCCAGAATTCCTTTAATGTCTTACGGAGCTGAAGCTGAGACCTTTCTTCTCACTTCTACTGCAGCAGCAGGGACAATTCTTCCATCAAATATCAGGCCTTTGGAAAACTTTGGTAAACTTTTTTTTTGTAAGTTTTATTTATAGCTTATGTGAAGTATTGTTAAAATAGGTTTCTTGAAAATCAAGGCTGAGTATATAGTTACAGGTAACAGAAAAAAAAAAATCTGTTTTCGTGCAGTTTGCTACTATCTCAAAACCAGACGGTTTATTTCTGAAATTGGAATATAGAAGATGAACCAGCCGCCCCAAAACTGGCATAATTGTTCTCCATTTGAAGATTAAAATAATAATTCCATTTCTAAATTCGACAGTTTCTTTCATGTTACAACTTATTTTTGTATTGTTCAAGGGTGAATCTCATTTTGATACATTATGAACAGCTTGACATATTTCACTGATGTGTTGTGCAGTGTGAGGAACGAACTATTTTCTGACAGAGGAGTAGCCAGGAACCAGTGCAATGTATGGATCTCTTTCAGTAACCTACAGGCTCTACAGGGCAAAAGTGTTCAAGCTCCAGGATCTGGCAGGGATTTAGACAAAGACATAGAAGGAATTACCTCCTTCCAGTTGCTTTAGCAGCCTGTCTCTCCATACTCAGCAAGAATGTAGGGTTTTTTTCCAACAGGCTGCACAAGTTCAAAGAAGTGAAAACAAAGGAGTGCTGTTTTTTAAAGCTAGAGATAATACCTTCTTTCAATTGGGAGTTATACTGCGTTCACTTGACTAGTAGGCAAAGAGACAGGAGAGATTTGGGTCTCCTGACTTACAAAAAAAATGTGAGGAAGTGAATTTCTGGAGTTAGAGTGAGGTAGTAGAAAGATCATGAAAAAGGTGCTGTGTTCATTCATATTCTTCGTTCTTGTTCAAGGCAATTATTTCACCTCCACATTACCCAGTGAAAAATTGCTAAGTTGCTTCCTCAGGCCTCTGATGTTTGGCAGCGCATTTTAACTGGTCCGTAATAATTTCTGCTTCTAGTAGTAATGAGTCTACATGCTAGGTCATGTCTCTTGACTTCCCTTCACCTTTCTGCTTGCACAGTCAGGCTTCTATGTTGGTATGCACCAGAAGCAATAAAAAAACCCACAGTTTTTCTCTCATCAGGAATATGATTATTTAAATAAGCTCCAAATTATTTTTCAACAATAGACTATTTAGAACATGTGAGTAATTGCTGTTGATAATATCAGCAACAGATGTACAAATACTGATAATGTTGTAATCTCCTAACACAGAACATGGAACTAAATCCCCTATGGTAGCTTTTGGGGGAGAGGCAGGAGATTTTCAGTTTGAGTCTTGACAGCAAAAGGAAATTATTTTTTGAGATATTTTTGTTTTAAAGTTTATCTTTAGTACAGAATTTTCTTATTTGTTATCTTGATTGAAACTTGGATACTTTTTATATAAGCATTCCACTTCCTCTTAAAGGTGTGATAATGACATGTGAAATTATCCATTTTTGTATGTTTGCGGATGTTCTTGTCACACTTGAACTAAAGCTCAGATTTTTGATGTAATATATTACTTACAGTGTGGACTAAGTGGAAGACAGTCATCAAGATTAAATCATAAAACATTGTAGCTGACACTAAAGTTTTCAGTCATCTTCATGTTAGACTTGAAAACTACCTACTTATAAGAAGCATGCATAAAGTAAGAATTGTATTGAAAGTATTTAATTTCCTGGTGAAACCAGGGGATGTTGGATGTGAAGATGACCCTGGAGGATTTTGATTACGTTCTTTTGAGTTGAGTGTTCCCCATTCAGTTTTCATACAGCAACTGAGAAAAAGACAGACATGCACAAAAAAAGATAAGGACAAAAGCAAGGAGAAACCTCACCTGAATGCTGTTAAAGACACATGGCAAATATGTATAAAGGAGACAGGAGCAAGGTCTTCTCTTACAAGAAGTGTGAGAGAGGAAGGGAAAGGCGGAAGATGGAGGAAACGGGACACTGGGACTTTCTGCAAAGCTGGAGGACGGGAGAAAAAATAAAAATAATGAAAATAGATGCATACCAAAAAAAGACAAACTGGATCTTGTGATTCGAACTGAATTGTGCCTGGAAGATGGTTGCAGAAACTGCTTTTCTTCAGTATTTGCACACGCCCCACCCCATCTCTTGGTCATACCTAAAGTGTACACATTTTCATCAGAGTTGTAGTTAGCAGTTGCTTTGAGAGTTGTGCAAGGAGGCATTTAAATATCAGTGATGATGATGTAACTGCACTGCCTGGATCTTCCCCTAGGCTGCTGCAGTGTTTTTGTAGGTTCTCTTACCTTTCATAGTCTTAGTACTAATTTGACCTGAAAATGCATTAGTGAATCTGCAAGTGCCATTGTGATTTAGACTGGAATTATGCCGTACTTTTGCGTGATGAAAATATTTTTAAATTAAGATTCAGTGAGCTGAAATGCCTTGTATTTGCTCCAAGTCCAAAGCTTGTGAAGCTTGTCTGTTAAAATTTTACAAGTAGTAAGGAATGCTAAAAAGAGGCTTGCATTTCATAAGTAGACTTGGAAAGTGCCACCAAAAAAATCTTGCCTTTTAATTCTGTCAGGATTCCTACATTCCATTTGTATTCTGAATTTTTATTATTGCAGAGTGATTTCCTCCCATTGAAAATCATCCCAGATGTTATATGCCATTACAAAATGTTAATATCGGACTTGTTTTCTGGGCTGTTGTGACAGGTTTGAAGACGTAGTTGGTCTGAGACAGCCCCACGTGCTTGAATCACTGCTGGTTAACCACTGTGAAGTCACTTTCTAAGAAAATTATTGGGGAGACTGTTACAGTAGATACTTCAAATAGTGCCAGTCACCTAATACTCCTTTGGAAGTTCTTCACCACACATGTTGTTTTCTTTTAAATGTGTGGTACCTTCTGTAGAATCAATACTACTGGTTTTCATTATCCTAAGTGATAACTTGATCAGTGGACATCCAAAAACCAAAATTGGATATTTTTTTTTTTTGTTCAGGCAAATGATGATATGTTTATAAGGGAGCTCAGAGGAGGTCATTAATTGTCCTGTGCTCTGCTTTAGCCTTTTAAGGGCTAGTGAGGTGACTGTGGAGTCTAAGGTTATCAGATAAATTTTACGTTTAATAGACAGTGATATGGGTTTGATTCTGCTAACAAAGTAGAAAGTGTTTGAGGATTTTGTGCTGTTATGTACTTGTCCTATTCCTATCTTATTTCTATATAGTTCGTTAGAGAATATATTGAACAAGTGTTTTAGTGCAGTAAAAGCTTGGAGAATAATGTTATACCGAGAGTTAGAATCAAGACTTTGTGTTGTGTGATAAATGCATTGCAAAACCTATAGAAATTAACCTTGCTAAGGGAGTTTCTACTGTCCGTGTATGAAAATGAAGATGTAAAAAGAACTAATTTAAGCACCAAATTCTTTATGCTTTCTGAAATCTACACAAAGTATGAAACAAATTAATGGACATCCCAATAATTGAATTTAGTTTTAAAGTATTACATTCAAGTATATTTGCTTAATTATCATTAGACTTTAATTCCTGAGCTGTTCATAGGTATCAAGAGTACATTCTGTTCCCTTTGCAGTGAATATGACTCTTGGCTTCCCTACAAAGACTTCTGCCAAATTGTGGATTGCATGAAATTAATATAGTATAAAAGCAAGAAGTCTTGTGCTGCTGTGTGTGACTTACGGTCATTCTTCCTGCAGTTTTAGCTGTTTTTTTATGTACCCAAGGCCGACCCAAAACTTGTACTCCTTATGCAGGTGGTGAGGTGCTGCAGGTACCTCAGGGGCCTTGCTGCAGAGTTCGACTCTGCAGAGTGTGCAGGGTCTCTTATAAGTGGTGAATGAGTTTGCACTGCCTGAAATTCAATGTTGTAGAGGTGTGTGCTGTCCTTGCTGCTTCTGATCACCTCTTCCCACGTGGTCATCCACTGACAGCATTTAAAAATGTTATTTTCTGTAGTGTTGAGCTTTATTTCTGTAGTATTGAGGCTTCATTGCCAACAGGCCTGCATTTTAGAATGAAAGGAGTATACTAAGTGTTGTGTGGTTAATTTGTTACTTCTGTAACAGTTGTCGCTAAGTGCTGACTGTCTTTAAACGGCAACATCAATGGTAGTTTCAGTGCGGATACCATTACTGTCCATATAGCTATGCCAACACTGCTTCTAAAATGTGTATTTAGATGTCACTTTAACTTGATTCTGGTTTTTGAAGTCTGCACTGAAAAAAAAAATATCTACTTAAGCTGTGGCACTATTTCTTAGTAAATCTCGCATTGTATTATTTGAGGATATCTGTTAAGCCAGGCAATGCCATTTTATGTTCTTAACTGTGTTTGGATAAATGGTTATTATCAAACTTTAATGGATTCTGCTTTTATTAGAATCTTTAGGCAAAGGATATGCTGTTGCATGTACCCAAGAAGGAGAAGAGAAAAAGCAGGCTTCTGGTTCATCTGGCACTAGAGGAACTAGAAGGAAATCAGTTAATACTACTCCTAGAAGAAGGTCTGCACGAAACAGCAAAAATGAGACTCTGGGTCAATCTCGGCGCTCACCTCGATCAGGCAGTTCTGCGTGCGGTACCCCTGATGGGAATGACCCGTCTCTGAATAAATCTCCTTCAGAATCAGAGAAGGCTCCTCCAAAACGAAAATCTAAAAGAGTAGTAAAACAACAGTCACCTGTGGTTAAAAAGAAACTGAGGAGTTCTGCACGTTCTGAAAAATCACTCAGTGATTCAGTGGAAACTGATGATGTTGAGTCTGAAGCAGTTCTAACAGTAAATAAAGACCAGCAGTCAGATAGTGAAAGTGATAATGCAAGCCTTCTGCAGAAAAATAATGCAGAAACAGAATCTGCTAATGGATTGGAAAACTGTAGTGAACATGCAGAAATTGAGGGAACTACAGGAGAACGTGACAAAGAAGATGATACTTCAGGCAATACGGATCTAAGTTCTTCTGTCCAAGAACCTCCAGTACTAACTTTGGCAGGTGAAAGTCAGGAAATTGAAGTAAAAGATGTTACTGAAAAAAATGAAGATCTTGAGAATCAGGACCTCTGTGAAAATACTCTTGAACAAATGGAAACAGTAGCTGGTCCCAGAGATGAGATATGTGACCATGCAGCTTCTGCAAAAGTAGATCAAACATTGCATAGTCCTCAAAATGAATTAATGGAGAATGTAGAAACTTTGACAGGAATAGATCAACCTGTTGCTAGTCCAGAAAATGAGTTGTTGGAATATCAAGAACCTTTGGGAAAAGATCAGCCATTAGAAAGCCCCAGAAGCAAATTGCCTGAGCATACAGAAGCCATAGAAATAGTTGATTCTGAGGCTGAAGAAAAAACAGCAGTAGACTGTGCAAGTACAAATATTCAAAACTTCAGTGCTGTTCAAGACAAAGAACCAGATACATTGATACACAATATTTCTATGGACAGTACATCAGAACAGTCCTTAAAAGAGAACACCGTGCCAGAAAGTGAAGAGGGTAGAACTTCAGAGTCACCCCAGGTAAATGCTGAACATAAGCATTTTGGTGAAGATAACAATGAAATGATACCAATGGATTGTGACTCATTTTGCAGTGACCAGAATGAAGCACAGATGGAGCAGTTACCACCAGTTGAAAGTACAGAGCAAGGAGAAGCAAACTCTGTACAGTGTGATGCAGGAAATGGGACATCAGTTTCAGGGCTTTCTGATGAAAAAAATGAAACTGTTCCTCAAGAAGCAGAGTGCAAATCAGAACTCAAAGATAAAAAGGCTCGAACTAGAAGGTCTAGATTTCACTCTCCATCAACAACTTGGTCTCCTAGGAGAGAGGGCAGGAAATCTCAGTCACCATCCCCTAAAAGGGACGCAACCAGAGACAGGAGCTCAAGATCACCCAAGAAGGAAACTGTGAGGGAGGGAAGGAGATCTTCATCTCGTTCTCCAAAGAGAGAGACACCCAAAGATGAAAAAAAAGCACCATCTCGATCTCCCAAAAAGGAAACTGCCAGGCAAAGCAGGAGATCGTCTTCTCGGTCCAGAACAAAGGATTCGTCTCCAAGGCATAAATCTAGATCTCGAAGCAGTGATAGAGATAGTCAAAGAAGAGATCGCGACCGAGAAAGAAGAAGTAGGAGGTGGTCTAGGTCACGGTCACGATCTAGGTCAAGATCACGATCTAGAACAAGAAATAGAGGCTCTTCGTTCTCTAGAAATGAGAGGGACAGTCATTCACCTCGATGGAAAGAGAGATGGACAAATGACAGCTGGAGGAGTCCCAGAGGAAATGATCGATACAGAAGAAGTGAGCAAGAGAAACAGAATGAATGTCTTAAAAAAGAGAAGGACAACACAGGAAAAAATGATGATCAGTGTTCTGCAGACAAGCGGAGAAATGACTGTCCAGACTGGGTAATGGAAAGGATCAACTCTGTGCCTGATGCCAGGAACAGAGAGAGGGATAAACCACACTGGGAAGATGGCAGGCATGATAACTCAGGACACTCTTGGAATAAAAACTTCAGTTCAGGTTGGATTCCAAATCGAGGGAGAGGTCAGCGTGGCCGAGGCGGGCGTGGAAGAGGTGGTTTCATGTATGGAGACCAGAGTGAAAATCAGTGGCAAAATAGAAAACCGCTCTCAGGGAACTCAAATGGTTCTGGGAATGAAACTGCAAGGTTCCCAGAACATCAGCCATACAAGCGTAAGAATGAGCAAGATTATTCTTTCGATACACCTGCTGACAGATCTGGGTGGACATCTGCGTCCAGCTGGGCTGTAAGAAAGACTTTACCTGCCGATGTGCAGAATTATTATTCAAGAAGAGGACGCAATTCATCAAGCCCGCAGTCTGGATGGGGAATGAGACAAGAAGAGGAGACACCTGAACAAGGTATTCATAGTTTCAAAACATAAAAGCTTAGTCCCAGCTGCAGTTGCTGAGTAAAATCCCAGTCACACTGACCTATCTCGAGTTGATGGGTTCTTCAGAATAATTCAAGGAGAACCTGCAGTCTTTTTGCAACGTGGAGGTTTGTAGGTGTGGAGTTTGGGGATTTCTTGTGTTTTGATGGCATTCAGATGGCTTTTTGGTTTTGCTTAAAGTTAGATGCAATTTAAGGACTATGCATCTAAAAGTGCTACTTAAGTAAATCGATTTGGTTGAAGATAAAGTCTGTCCTCTTCGTGGTTACTTTTAGCATAGTTTTAAAAGGGTAGTTTGTTTTCAAGGAGATTTGCATTTGCCTGTGCAGACTCACACAATAGACTCTATAGATACAAATCCTTCTGTTGACATTTACCCTGCTTCTGAATAAGCGTTTTCTGCTTTATGTGCTTTAAAAAAATCTAGGGACATTTATAAATGCAAAATTTGTACTTCAGCTATACTTCAGCATTAAAATTCCCCTAAAGCCTCAATAGAAGTCCAATATTTTTGAGTATTTTATATCTAAAAGGTAACTGCCCTGACAGAAATAAAACTTTTGGTAGGAAGTGAGTTAACTGTGGATGAGATTGATTCTGAATAGCTGAAAAGTCACCCACAGATTATTAATGCTCTGAACTAAAGGGTAGATGTGAAGTGTATATAAAAACTGTAAAATCCAGTTCTGAAGGCAGCCACACTTGCCCATTGTCTTCTTGGTTTGTCTTTCATTTTTATCTGTTTTCATCCTTCATGCCAACAGTTTTCTCCCTCTTTTCAAAGCCAACTGCATCAGCGGCTTCTTAGTTCTGAGACAACTTTGTTAACCTTCAGTCTGCTGCAGGCAAAACTTACCAAACCTTTATTAAAAGCATTGTGTTATTTACAGACTTCATTTCACATAGTTCAGAAACAGGCACACTGTTACGTTAATTTTTGGAATGTCAGTTGAGCTGGAATAGTACTGTGATCTGTCAAAGCTGGATAAAACAGCTTCGGTTGGTATCATGACGTGGTCCTGGGCAACCTGGTTTTGCTGACCCTGCTTGAGCAGGGGAGGTTGGACTGGATGTTCTCCATAGGTCCCTTCCAAACTCAGTGATTTCGTGATCCCCTCATCTTTAAAAACAGTGGTTTGGGCTGAAGCATAAGAGTTTAAGGTCCCAGTCTCTGTGGATAGGTGACGGTAGTCAAGGAAGGGATTCTAAGGGAAGAACTTCAGATTATAACCCATCAACTGATTCTCAGAGCTAATTTTTTTATTTTTTTTGAAGGCTTACTGCTTGTATCTAGACTTTATTTTTTTTTTACTTCTGTTGATGATAGAACAAGAGAGTATTTTTTTTAAAATAAGTGCCATCCCATGAGGTTACTTTTACTTCTAGGCTTTACCTCTTGTACTATGACAGGGCTTTTGAACAACTCTTTTGGAATATGAACATCTTAATTGAAATTGTTTGAGGATGATTTATTATTCAACAAGAAAAACGATCAGAGTATTTCTATAGTTACCAGAAGTGGCTGCAGTGAGTGTGTGTGAATCAGGCAGAGGGAAGCAGAACTTCGTGTGTGTTATAACGTATGGGTAAACTTTTGCAATTGCAGAAGCTGGATAAGTTCTGTTGTCTTTTTGCTCTTTGGGGGAGAATTATTTCGTTGTGATGAAAGAACTTCTTAGCTGTGCTATGGGAACAAGAAAAGGAAACAAATTCAGAGTGCAGGCATCCACAGTAACTTGAATGTAAACTCAGAAGTGTTTGTCTCCATGATATGTCTGGTGATGAGTGCTGTGTAATAATGTAATGCACTATCTTTAAAATATTCAGATCATAGAAAACTTTCTGTTACTCCATACTTCATGAAGAGTCTATAAAACAGAAGTGGAGCGAGGTGTCTAAAGTGCAGATTTTCTACTTCATATGGATCTCTTTTTTTTTTTTTTTTTCTTTTGATAGATCCGAACTCCAAAGACCAGGGCAACCAGCAGAGTGATGGCTCCCAGTTACCAGTAAATACGATGCAACAACAAATGAATGTAATGCCACCAGTGAATGTACAGCACCAGCCCATGAGTATCTTCCCGTACCCAGTGGGTGTCCATCCTCCTGTGATGAATATGCAGCGCAGTCCTTTCAGCATCCCCCCTCCCATGCCCATGCATCTCCCTGCTGGAGTGCCTCTCATACAGGTAGCTGCTCCCACCAATTTGTCTCAGGGATTACCTCCACCTCCACCTCCACCCCCACCATCTCAACAAGTCAACTACATTGCTTCACAGCAAGATGGAAAACAATTGCAGGTATGCTTTGTCAGAAGCCGTGGCATGGGCAGGAGTGACGTAACATCAATTAAGGGTTTCTTACATCTAATAGCATAGTCTTGATAAATTTATACTTGCAGTTTCTTTCTCTCTTGCCTGTCGTCTTCCACCCCACACCAAATTTAAAGTGGAAATCTCCACCAGGACATGGGTTGGTTTGGGGCTATAGCTTTTAAGTAATAACATACAACATCATAACTGGATTTTTGTGGTAACGAGATGTTCTGGTGGGTAGTGGAACACTGAACAATTTCATCAGTGTTGTCCATCACATTTTTCTTAGGAGTGCCCCATTTCTAAAACTAAGTTTTCCCCTTCAAAACTTGATTTTTAAGCTTTAGAAAATGCTTGTGTCCCTATCCAGCAGGGTGTAGGAAGGGACCTGAACCTCTTTGTTGCAATTCTCGTCCCATGGGGTGTATCAGCAGAGGAAAATTACCAAGTACTGCATGGCACCCATTTCTTCCACATTTCCATTCTCCAGCTGTCACTATCTCAGTGACATATCTCACACATACACATTTTTTATTCTGTTTAATCTTTTGAGCCTGTTGATAGTTTCCCAGCTTTCTGTAATATGTTTTACTTCCCCCTTCTTGCTTGAATCTCTTGGTTTTGCATGCCCTGTTTGAGACCTGACTCCCACTTAATTCCTCTAGTTTCAAAAAGACTCTAATGTGCTTGCAGCAGGTGAGACCATCTTTTTGTGCCTTTCAAGATACCTTAAAACCACTTTCGTGTACCTGAACTCCTCCTGTTTCTATTAAGAGCTTTTATATCAGGGAAAGGAACATGAACAACTTGTGCATACCTTCCATAAAAATAGTGTGGAAATCAGCTACTGAACCAAAGCACGTACTATTGCTGCTCTTTCCATAGCTGCTGAGGCTTCTAGAAAGGCACATTGTTGTACTGAAGGATAATGTATTGACTACTGGTAATTTTTAAAACAGGGTATCCCAAATGCTGCTCATCTAAGTAATAACATGGGCGCTCCAGCCTTGCCTGCTCCAACGGCAGTCCTGGGAAACGTGGGAACAGTTCAGGGACCAAGCGCGGGTAACGCAACATCCTCAAGTCACATCAAAAGCTCTAACACAGCTGTAAAATTGGGAGAAAACAAAGCAAATGTAACAGTGGAAGCCAGCGCAGATAGCTCCAAGAAGGACCAGGCAAGTTCGAAGTTGAGAGTGTGCATGGTGGGTGTGTGTGTGTGAAAAATATAAATATATATAATATATAAAATAAAAATGTCGAGATAATAGAAAATAGCAAACTCTGACAATACCCTTTCTCTGTAATATACTCAATACCATCACGTACAGGATATTTTCATGGCAGCTGTAGGACATAAACTAGCAAGTCGACTCTCTTTGATGTAATTTGCTTTAAAGCAGCACTGTTACGAATCTTACTGCAATTGTTGTGGAGCAACATTCTGTTCTTAGTAAAGCACAGCTCCTATGAGAGCTGAACTGTGAGGGGAGCACAGTTTTCTAGTCTTCTATAGTAACTTCTGTCTCTGGAGTTTTAATTTGTGATTGATAAAGATACATATGCAGGCACTGAAAAATAATACTTCTCTTTTTTTAATTAGAAATTGTTAATTCAAGAGAAAGCAGCACAAGAGGTCAAACTAGCTATTAAGCCTTTCTACCAAAATAAAGACATCACTAAAGAAGAATATAAAGAAATTGTGCGGAAAGCTGTAGATAAGGTAAGTTGGCCTGTTAATCTGAAACGCATGCGTTTCAGTTGAGGTGGGTTTGGGGTGGATTTCTTGATCTTGTGGGAGCAACCTGGGAGGGGGGGAGCAGGAAAAGCAAAAATACCTTTGGTCTTTCTCCATCCACAAGAGCTTTCTCAGCTCTTCAGAACATAACTCACTTTGTGTTTGAAAGAGCTGAATGAGAATTGGGAAGTATTAGGGAAGCAATTGGGAAAGTACTGGGGGATTTCGAAGTTATTCTGCCTGTGATGGAGAAACTTGGGGTGTCAGGAAGACAAATGATGTGAAATAGGGGTAAATTAATGGGAATCTTTCAAAAGTGTTTTTTTTTTTTTCTTCGAAACTGTTGTAGGTTTGTCATAGCAAGAGCGGAGAAGTTAATTCTGCAAAAGTGGCAAATCTAGTGAAAGCGTATGTAGACAAATATAAACATTCACGGAAGAAAAATCCTGAGGAGGCTGTCTCCTGTGAAAGGAAATAGAACATGGTTTCAGTTTTTAATTTTATTCTATCCGCAAAGTGCAATTTCAACATGAACCGTTAATCGAAAATTGTACATGGCAGTGATTTGAATCTGCTTTTGATAAAATTATTTTTCAATGTAGTATATAATGTTTTTGTTCTGAAGAAATATAGATCTACAGGGCCACTTCTTTATTCCTTTTTAAAAACAGATGTCTAAAAAGAAAAATGAAGGTGTAAAGAAGAATCATTAGGAATGTACGATTGTGTGGATACTTAGATGTACAGCATTTTGACTTGAATAACAGTGTGTTAAATTAGAAACTTCTGTCTGAGAGTACATTGGGTTTGGAACAGGTATGTACAGTACATGTAATCGGTCAGATTAAAGTAATTTGTTTCTTTTGATTTCTCCCTAATTATAGCAAAGATAAAATAATGTATTGCCTTGACAAATATTTCTAGTGTTAACTGGACAGGCTGAATGCAGGGGTCACAATGTGTATATAAAAAAGCACACGGAGTTGTCTGAACAGAAGAACTGTTTAGATTTTAAAAAGAAAAATCATAAACAGTAAAAGGCAGTGCCCAAAGCCATGGCCGCTGCACATCTGTTGTAACACCAAATAAAAATTATGCTGCTTGGTTTCGTTTGTGACGTTTTTCAATTTGTTCCAAGATAGTGGGATGAACTTGAATAATTGTGATGTGCTGAAAGGCCTCAGTGACCACACATGGACAGCCTCCTGCCCCCAGCTTGTAGGGAATTAGTGCTGGACCTGGGTGTTTGGGAACAGAAGCCAGTTTCTTCTTCTAGTAAGAACAAGAAAGCTGGAATTTGTTACTGGGCTCCCAGTTGATCAGAGAGCACCAGTTGTGCCAATCTTAGCTGCATAATTCTTCTCTTTCTTAACTGCTTCTGAAGTCACGTGCAACAGCTTTGCTACTTCCCTGAGCACTTTTATGTAGGGAGGGATAGAGGCATCACAAGCATTTTAAAAGCAGATGTGGGCTCAACAGATGTGCTGGGGAAATGCTTACAGCTGAGGTAAAACTGGTTTTACTGAGGCAGGAGCAGGGAGAGTTGCTGAAACACTTGTTGTAACTACATGCTCCTTATGGGAAGAACGGCTTGGGCTCCTTCTGGGTTTGAGTGGAGAAGGAGCCTTGCTCTGAGGTTACTCCAAGATAGAAATACTTGTTCCCTCACTCACAGCCTTTGCTGTTTGATCTCCTGGCCCAAAAGCACAAACAGACCATTTGGAGAGAAAGTTTCTCAGAAAACTGGATTGATACAATCTCTTCATAGCCAGTAGTTCCCAAAGTAACTTTTAGTGGCAGAAAACAACCTGTGATTAACTTTTGCAGAAGCCCGAGGGTGAAACAAGGGATATACACCCCTACATACATACATGATTACATGAAGAGATATGTATGTGTAAAAAAAAAAAAGGCTTGTTACAACAGTTGATCGCTTGATTTTAATTATAACATTCTACAGACTTAATGAAGCATTTGACTGTCTATATTTATTTTTGTGTGCCTAAATAAAAATACTATGTGCATTAGAAATAGATATATTACATTTTCTACAGTCAAACCAGGTCTTAGATTTTTCAAAATACTCAGTTTTACACTGTGGTAGCAATTTGTATGATCTCTTGAATTTTAAGCTAAAATTGGTTAGCACTTTTTGAAAAAAGTTGTAGCAAATTGCTATGTCTATCCTGGTTTATCACGCCATGCGTACTTATTTTTATTACGTTTTCCTTCTCTGAATTTTTGGATTTCAGTGACTCTTTGTATCTTTTTACTCTATACCGCTGGGCCTTGTTATAAAGCTCCTTTCAGGAGCCAGGTCAATGTTTTGTGGGGTTTTTTCTCTTTTCAGAGAGGCGGAAATGGGTGGGAAGGAGCAGTGGAGGTATTAAACGGGGAGTTGGGGATAGGTCATAACTTCTTGTTTTGCAGCTGGTGGCTGGAAGATGAGCTGCCACTTGCTGGCGGGTTGTTGGGGCAGCGACTAAATAATGCTCCACTGTATTGCAAAACATAATGGAGAATGTCAGAGCAGCATGTGATCAGTAACTTTTTTACAATGAAACACTTCAGAACTTACCATAAAATATGCAGTTTGTTACAATTTCTATGTTGAATTAAAAAGAAGCGTTGCCTTAATACATAGACTCTCCTGTATTTCCTGGGAAGCGGCAAGGTCTCTCTTGGTGCGACTGCCCGAGAAGGCAGGTGCTTTAACCTCGTAGTCATGTTTTTGTTAAAATAGTATGAAAGCTGTATTTCTATTTATTGAAACTCCTCGTACTGAAAATCGCAACATGCACTAGCACTGAAAGCAAAGCAATGGGGACGCTGAGCCCCCTCGATGCCTCAAGGGCATCAGTAATTCATTCCGCCCACCTTGCCTTGAGGAAGACGAGTACGAAACTGTTTGCCTTCTGTGAACTTACTTATGCAAATCCAAAGGGTTCTCCTCGCCCTCGCTCCTGTCTCACTGTGCATGCTGCTTGAATGTCTCAGCATAAAGATGTATCTTAGGAGCACAGTGGCTGTCCAAAGTCCACAATACAGTGTTTGTAGCATAAGGCTGGAGTGCTGTCTGCTGAAAAGATATTCTCAGAACTAGTTTTGTGTAGTGCTAAACAGTTTCTAATAAATTCTTTTCACTAAGCTGGCAGTGGTCTGTGTTTGGTGTTAAATGATTCTGGCTCAAGTGGTTTAATTCAGAAAGCAATGTAATTCCTATTGCTTCTCTACATATGCAAATCTAATCTCATTCTCCCTCTTTCACATCTGCTTTGTTTGCAGTCTGTCTGTCCTCACCCTCCCTTGCCTGTCTGCAGGTACTCCAAGCTGAAAAAAAACGCATGTGGCAAAACATCCCTTGACTGCGAGTGCTGCAGGGGGCTCCCAGTACTAAATGTGGGGCTGGGTGGGTGTTGTCATCTGCTGCATGGACTAAACCAGGGCAGCACTCAAACTGGTTTGGCCCCATCCTACACATGAGAAGTACTGATCAAAACAGTGGCCTTCACTGGAAGAGCCTGTTGGGCATTCAGCATGGGATCGCTGCCCTGGGAGCTGTGCTGCCTGGCTGCTCTCTGCAACTCAGAGCAGATTTGATAGAGCTGGGTTGGTTTGGCTGGATGAGAACATCGAGGGTGGGAAAGAAGGGTCTTGTTCTCACGCTGCTCTGCTGCCATCTTGGTTGTGCGTTTAAGGTGCCTGAACAGACAGGCACGTGGTCTTGGGAAGGAATACGCAAGTTTGGGGAGCAAGGGTGGGAATTAAAGACCAAAGGGCCTTGGCAAGGATGATGTTCAGCGGGGAGAGGGAGGTTCAGAGGTGTCAGTTCCTTGAGGCTAAGTCTTCAGTGCCCTCAGAGGCCTGTCCTGCAGCCGGGATCATCTTGTGAAGTCAGGAAGGGTTGTGTCAGTCACAAGGAGGATGATGTGACCTCAAGGAGATGGATACAGTTCAGATCACTGCATCGGAGGCTGAGGGAAGACATGCTGAAAAAAAACCACATCATTTCCAGTAAAAGATAGTCTTGAAAAGGAAAGGAATTTAATCTGACTACCAGTTTAGTGCCACGTGCCTACCTGGGCACAAGGACCTTTTCAAACATCTCAAGAGCAAAAAATCACCACACGTGTTTTTGCAAAGGGCTTTTCAATACATCAGGGTGACTTAAACTGTGTCTGCCACTCCCTCCTGGGCCTTCCTCCTGTAAAAATCTTGAGCCGTGTCCTGCAAATGCCTGCAGGTGAGGAGCTTCATGCACTGAAAAATCAAAGAACCATCTCCCTGGTCATCTCAAAGGGCGATTACTGCACCAAACAAACTGGTGGGAGGAAGGATCCCTTGTTTGGGAGTCAGTGTTGTCACCACCAGGACAGAAACATTTATGGGCACAAGCAGGCCCAGAACATGCAAAGGGGCTCACTTGTCAGGGTTTGTCATTTTTGCTGAACAAGTGCCAGTGGAGTCTGGTTCATGCAGCTAAAGCCTTTCTGGGTCCCACCTCTGCAAGTAGTGTCTGTAGAGATCCCTGCTGCTGCCAGCAAACGGGTCTGGGTTTTCCTCAGAAGCCACATCTTGGGCATGGTAACACATCAGCGTCTAAAACAAGGATGTTGATGCCAAAGATGAATTTACACCTTTCAAATCACAGCGATGGAACTGCTCTGGATACAGATGAAGTATCACAGTATTCACATAATAGTTTGTGAAGCAAGTACAGACATGAGTAAGGACACTAAAGCAGATTACTGAAACTGGGAATTAAAGATAACTTCTTAGATGCAGCAGCTTTCAAAATAATAAATGCAGCATCTATGAAGACTTTTTTAATCATTAATCACCTGGAGATTAAAAAAAAGGTACAATTAACTACTTACATGAAAGAACGGAGATGAATCTCTGAGATGATAGTCACAGGCTGGGACACTGAACTTGGCTTAAGCTGGACTTACTTTTCCAGTATTACTCACAACTCCCAGGGACTCCTGCACCAACAGAAAGCACTCGACCTCCTTTTTCATAGACTGTTCATGCAATAAGTACAGGGGATTACAGCAATGCAGTAGATGTTCATTACCCACAGTAAACAATCAAACCCAGAATGGAATCCAACACAGAGAAAAATTGCTGCAGGAGCCAAACCCAAGGAATGTTTGGCAGCAGGTTGTCATATAATTAGTCCTAGAGTGTTGCAGAAATTAAACCACTGAATTTTTTGACAGGCATCAATCAAAAAATAGCCAGGGATTCCTAGATGCCTTGGTGCCATAGCAAGTGTGGGATTAAAGCAAATAACAACTCCTGTAAGTCAGAATTTACCTATACATTCCAGACCCTTTTACAGAAATTTATGGTTCTTAGGAACCAGGAAGGCAGGTAGAGCCTTTCTAACAGCAGACAGGACCATTGCTGCCGTTTTTTCCTCTCCACATGTTACAGAGGGACATTCAGTGTGCGGGTATTTGCAGGGAAGATGTTTATCAGGAGCACTAATGGCCGAAGCACGGCCAAGCCAAAGCTCTGCCCCAAACCCGGGGGAGCAGGAGGAGCAGAGACCCCCATGCTCCAGGGCACACACGCACATACACTCAGCTTGCCTCATCATCATTATTTACATGGTACCCAGTAGTTACATGAGAGTATCAGACTGATAAACTCTAAGATATTCTCCCTGAAAATATGATGACGTATCTTGGAAGCACAAGATCAGTCCCTGATCTATCGTTGACTAATACCAACACAGTGCGGAGCTGCTGCTCCCTGTGCAAAGCACGTGGCTTTGCTCTGTCACCTCAGCACGAGGGATTAAATAACTGACTCAACCCCCACCTCTCTCTCACTGACACGGCGCAGCTCTGCAGCCACATCAAGCCAAAGAGGGCACGAGGAGATGTGCTTCATGGCCTCGTGTCCAGCCCCAAGCTCCAGCCTGGTGTCCCAGGGCACTTCCTGGTGGGGAATTCAATGAGTATTTAAATAATTCTAATAAACATGCAGGGGGTATGGGGGGAAATACAAAACACAGATGACCATGCAGCATAGGCACCTTCTGTTACATGGCTTGTGGCAAATGGATTAAAATTTTTGATGCACTGTGGGTTTTACTACAGGGTTAGCCCTAGGTTGGTTGGCCAAGACTTCACTGAGGCTTGTGGCAGAAGAGAGGTTTGAAGCTGGGACTCTTCTAAACCTCACTGACCCCTGGTGACACAGGTAGGACCCTCCAGACACTTCAAAACAGCTGTCCCGGAGCAGTGACAGAGCTCTTGGGTGGTGGAGATCATGTCCCGTCTGAGCAACACATGGAGAGGCAGCCAGAACAGCACCCACCCCGTTTCTTCATTAGCCCGATGACATCTAATGGAATGACATAATCATATTAACTTTTGTAATGGTGCAGACTCCAACCTTCCTGGGCAGCAAGGGGGGGCAGCGAGGTCCACAGCAGAACTGGGATGAGGGTACAGGGTACGTGTTTCATACTTTATGATTCACTGTGTAACTCCAACCACAACTACATAAACACAGAGAGCCCTGCCCAAAGATAAGGAACAAGCAGATATTTGGATATCAGAAAAAATTACTCTTAGCCAGGACAGCATATTACATGTGGCCACACGGATTTAAAACCCCAAACAACAAAACCAGCAAAGCCTCTCAGAACGCAGCTGGCGGCAAATCCCCCTAGGAGGTATAATAGGAGGTATAAAAACCTGCCTTAAAGCAGCTGCCCAAAAGCCACCCAACATAAGAGCAGAAACCTTACTATGATTCCTCCTACTCTAATATTGCATTTATTTTCAAAGGTAAAAAGCAATCAGCATTTTCAAAGGTACTGGCTCAGACTATTCTGTGTTTTCACAGACAGGGAGAAGCCAAGGCACAAATGGCAACGATGATGCGAGAAACAGCAAGTTGTGGTATAACCATGTGAAAATCAGCAGGATATTAAAACCAACCAAAGATGGTTTTGAGGCCAGAGTAATTTAAGAACATATCACCATCTTGCCGGAAACACCACTAACAGGTGATAACACAACTCATAAAAATCAACCTTGATTTCTCCACCACTGGAAAACAATTCAAACTCAAACCGCTCCTTGGGAAACCTCCCTCAACCAACACAAAAAAGCTGCTGCACTTCATCACATCGCGCTCAACTGCTGATTTGTGTCCCCACAGATGAGGGCAGTGCCGGGACCTCTGCGCTGCAGCAGATGGGGCCGTTCCACCTGCAAACCACACACACCTTTGGCGGGGATGTGAACTGAACTCAAACCTCGCTACGCGCTCCCGTGCTTCTCCCTCTGGGCTGCCCCCTGTCGAAGCTGGAGAGTGAAACTAAAAAGCAAGCAAGAAAATTAATTATTTGTAGTAGTAATAAATAAATTTGAATCCGGGATGTGCTTTGCCCCAAACTGTAGGCAGACAGGCAGTAATTAACATTGATGGCTGCGCACCCCAGAGACACCGAGCGCGGTATCATCCAGCAAAGCCTGGGAAAAGAGGCAATTTAAAGGTGAAAAACTGTAATGCCGTTTCTCCTCCCAGGCAAGGCTGTGGCTGTAGTTTTCAGTGGAGGTTACAACACGCACTGAAGTGTCTGTTACTGTGCCGGTAACTTAACAACCTCCAGAGAATGCAGCCTGACGACTGAGGAGTAACATCTGCTTTGGCAAGAGGAGCTCTCAGCATCCTCACCATACTGAGGAACACTTCATGAGAACTTTGTAGATACAGGAGATTTCCGCATTTAAAAAATATACCTAACCTGGGATTAGTATAATATAGTTTTGTTATGGGTTTGGTTTTTGTTTGGTTTGTTGTTTTTTTTCTTTCCCCAGGAAGTTTGTACTTTTCTTTAAGCAGATGCTGTGGAGCCAAAACAGGAATTCTGACTGTGCTTCTGAGCCGATGTTCAGTGGAGACCACAGGGCTTTTTCCATCGGTTGTAAAGAGCAGTGGCATCACTGCAGTAACTTCCAATGAGGAAAATACATACAGTAGAAATTATGCATTATCCTGCTCCCAAAATACATGTAACGGCAGTACGCTGTGTATCCCACGTAACATGAAACACACCTTGCTGGTTGCTCTCCCCCTCAATGAATTTCCAAAAATTGGATTTGTCACAAACAACTTGGATCTGTGAAGAGTCAAGTGACAGCAAGTCTGCATCAAACTCCCACACAGAACTATTACACTAACAAGCAGGAAAACACAGGTGACACAGAGCTGGCAATCACGCCGCACTATGTGTGGTTATGGTGCCAACGTACCTGTGTGAATCTGGCACCTTTTTGGCAACTGTATTCCAAAATGGGATGTTCTCCTGGAGCCATCAGTCAGTATTTCACCGTAAAACAATGAATATGCCCACGAATCAGTAACACACACCATCATTGTACATCACAGCCTGAATTACGTTCTCGATACTTTGCCCTGCACCGGTTAATCAGGAAATGTGTGGCTAAAGGTGACATTTGGCTGCCCTGGGTCTGTTTGGAGCAGCCGGTGGCGGTGCCAGTTGTTCTGAACACCTTGAAAGGCCTGCAAAAGAAATTTTATCAAAGGGAAAGGTCCAGTTGCTGCCCTGCACCTGAAATCCTGGCTGTGTCAGCAGCTCACACAGGTAACTTTGCTTGCAAGAGGGTGATCCCAAGCACTGGGATTTCTACAGCTTCCTTCCAGAGTACTCCGTACCTCATTTCTCCCTTTCCTATTTTAATTCCGTTATTTCATGCTGTATTTCCTAGAACTCGTACAATCAATTCCTTTCTGCACGCATAGATTCACATTTTGCAA